>NC_058136.1:52080765-52100800 GCF_016433145.1 Gracilinanus agilis | reverse complement strand
GCAGAGGCAGAGGCAGAGGCAGAGGCAGAGGCAGAGGCAGAGGCAGAGGCAGAGGCAGAGGCAGAGGCAGAGGCAGAGACAGAGAAAGAGAGGTAAATCTCAGAGACTTTGAGCTTGGCAGTGACCCCCAATAAAGTTTTAGGAGCAATCATTAAGCTTCTGGTTCAGGATTCAATACTAGCCTTGGAGGAGGACATTCATGCCTAGATGTCTCTTGGTGCTCTAGAAGAGAGAGAATTTGAGGTCGAATGGACCATCCATCTGGCCTAGAGTGACATTTGGTGACATATTTAACAATGAGTGTTCCAAAGCTGAATTTCTTAGCTATATTTGCAATTCTCTATGTCTGTCCATTGTGTTCAATGGACACTTGGAAACCAAACAGTGCTGCTTTATACATTTTCCACCAATATAGCATAATGGTTAAATGTGTTTGTAGCTAAACCTAATTTTGCTAACTTTTCTCTGCTTGCCTGCCAAGTAAAATGAGAACTTCATTTAAGGGAATTATGTAGCCATGCCACTGTCACATCAGTATGGGCACCAGAGTGCCAAAAATCTGGCCGGAAAACCATCTCCCAGAGTTCCTGTATCTGGGAGCTAGGCTGAGGAACAGAACAGGGATATGAAGCCAACAGGCCTTGCAGGACTGCAGGTGGTTATGGTGTGTTGGCGCACTCCAGAGTATTCCACATGATGCCGCCTGAAGGCCTAGTAGAGAGGCAGGTGGCATGTGGGCCTAGCCCAGCAAGGAGCCAAGCAGGATATCATTCTGGAAAAAACACATACACACAAAACACTGGAGCATAATAACAACAATTGCCTCATGGTATCAAATCTACCCAGGAAGGACAGGCAAATGTTTTGCTTATAAACTGATCGACTCTATCATTAATCCAACTTCAATCTTGCCCTCAATTTCCAAATTAATCCTCGAAGCCAACTCAGAGACCCAGAGATTTGCTTTTCAAATACCCTTTCTTTGCCTTTTACTAAGATTCCCCTAGTCAAAAAATCTCAAATGTCAGTTTCCAGAATTAGCTTGAACTTAATACAAAAACCCAATGGCTCTCCATGATCTCAAAGAAGGAAGGCTGAAATGACTTCAGTTTTTCACTTCCCCAGGGGGGTGTCGATTCAGTGAGTGCCAGCATTCCATTGACTATAAAAGTCTCCTGGCTTTATCAGTATGGTCTTTACACAGATGGCCCCACAGCTACCAAGTCTGGAAACTGGGGGAAAAAAAACCACTTTCTTCAGCTATGTCACCCAGGACAGGATATAGATTTCAAAGCATGTGGCTGTCCAAATGCTAAGCGGTGATATGTCCTCCAATCCTACAGCTGGGTGGGCTAACAGAATCAAGCATTGTCCTTTACGCTCTAACACTGCAGCTGAAATCCATCCCTTTTTTCCCCCCTTTTCTCGGTCCCAAGAGAACCGTTTTCTCCATATAATTATATACAATTGGGCACAGTCAATAGTTTCTTTCAAGAGAAACCCAAAGCTGATCTTCTTTGGCTCTTCAATGACTCCTGAACCATGAAGGAGATGGTCATGCCAGGTCAGAGCTTCTTTTACAAACAAAACTTGTGAAGGGACTGACATGGGAGCTGACAGCCTCAGAGTTGACTTGTGGATGAAGGGCCCTCATCCATGAGCCACAAGCTGCATGTCTTGCATGCTGAGTAACCACGCAGGAGCTGTTGTGTGAGTCGAATGTGGAGGAGGAAGAAAAGGACCTTCTTGTTTTTCCCAGGATCTCTTCTCTGCCTTTAATAGTCAGTGTAAGCCTCTAGACATACTATTCTGTTCTTTTCAGGGATGTAGTAAGGAAAAGATAGCGAATTCTAATGAAATCAGCCAGAAAGATGCTAAAGCTCTTTACAAAGCTCTGTTACTTGACTAGGTTGAATGTTTATACAATCCACTGTAGACTAAGATAATTTAGCCTGCTCAAGTGATGTTCAACCATAAAGATATCTTTAGGGTGTCCCCTTCTCCATGCTGATAAATATTATTACACGTCAAGCCACCAAGATAGTATAGCAAGAAGCCCTCGAGTTTTTCATACAATTGAAATGTAATTTATTCTTTGTGTTGTGATAAAAGATCAGCATACATATTGAAGGAAAAAACCTTCTCCCTCCACCTCTTGTTATACCATCCCACACCACCCTTCCTCCTTGCAAAAGAAATTTTTTGACTGAGACGAGATAAAAGCCTAAAATGCAGACCTAGAATGGAGATTCTTTCCATGATGCATTTGTGTATTCCAGCTAAGAAATCAGTAAATAGACAAGTGTTTCTGAAGCACCTGCTGTTTACTAAGTATTGTACTGAGCTCTGGATATAGAAACACAAAAATGAAACACGTCATGTCCTCAGGGAGCTTGCATCCTAATGAGGGAAACAATATGTGTGCATGTGTGTATGTGTGTATAAAAGAGAAAAATAAAAGAATCGGAAGGAATATTGCAAGGAAATGTCCATGAATATGGATATATATGGATATATACATAAACCTATATACACACAGCTGTTATTTCCCTTTATGTGTGTACAGATACATATGAAGTAAATCTGATGCATTTTGGGAGTTGGGGCAGCATTAGCAGCTGGGAGGATTGAGAAAGTCCTCTCGAAGGATAATTTTTTCCCAGCGACACCTGCACAGCTGCTCTTGGAGATGTCTACACCTTACAGTTGCATTATGTGTCAAGAGGGGCTGTTGAAGACACAAAGAAGGGGAACTCAGGATCTGACACCACAAGGGAAGGGTGACAATTAGAAGAATGCTAGGAGACAGCGGGTGCGGCATATCAATATTTTTGTTGGCAACAAGATCAAAGACCTGCTTTGCTTCTTTGATTGATTTACTCAAATGAATTGTCTTCAGTTGCCTAATACTGCAGTATTAGAGGAATTGGAGTTGAGAGTCACTTGAAGGGAAACAAAGAGACCCCTAGAGAGTTTACAAGTAGGCTGCACCATATCCCAAATAACGAATTGTGAAGGAGTAGTACAGTAAGTGTGCCATTCCAAAGCTGACAAAAATGAAAAGAGATGAACTGGCTACTTGGCAAGAAAGAGGACTGCTGGACAGCTCCTATGCACCACTGATATCAGTGCCTTAGAATCTGCAAGAACATGTTGGGTAGAGCTTCTGTGATGGCCTGGTGGGAAGATATGTACAAGAGTTGGGTCTAATGGGCAGGCACAGAGGTGTTGCAATCTGCATGGTTGAAGGGAAAATCCTCATCAGTGACATCTATTGGTGCACTCGAGTGACTGAAAGGGCAAAAGCGGGCTGATGAGGGGCCAGTATCAGATTGGCTGACAAGGCAGAGAGGGTCATAATATCTGAATTCTTAGGCTATTTGTCTTAAAAGCTACAGGAAAGAAATTAAAGAACAAATCCTTTTCAATTCAAGTTTCCAAGGAGTTTTATGGGGTAGGGGATGGGATTGGAAATAATATGCTGATGCAGTTCTTTAAGCAGTTTAGCCATTTGCTAGTTTTCTTCCCCATGAGGTGTGATTTTCTATTTACTTCATTTTCTACTCTTTAGACAGGGTAACATTTGGTGGTTTCTATTGGGCATATTTGTTCTCATTCCAATACACTCACTGTCACTTGAACAAATAGCAGACCTGAAAATCCCTCTTCTTTTTGAAAAATCCCCCACTGCTGAGGCTAAAATGTGTCCTATTTTGCTTACTTCACTTTCTTTTCACATTTCTACTTCTAGAAGGTCCCATTACCCCCAATACTTACATAGGAGAAATTTCACGACTTGGAACCATTACCTCAACATCCTTTGAGCAGTCAAGGCTAACAAATATATATGGAGACTGACTGGAAGGGGAGTGTTTCACTTTCTGGGATAGAAATGTTCCAGAAACATTACCTGAGAAAGTTGGTCCATCAAATTGTGCTTCATATTGGTTTCGATTAGGGAATCAGAATTGTGTTTAAGACAATGTTTTCCCTGAGATCTAATACAGCCACATACAGATGTAAGAAGCCCATCAATTTTAAAGGGAAAATGATTTTACATATGTTGTTACAAAAATAATCACAAAATATGAGTGGAAGTTGGCTATGGTTAGCTTTTTTTAAAAACATTTATTAATTTTTATTTTTTAGAAAAGTTAACATGGTTACATAATTCATGCTCTTATTTTCCCCTCCACCCCCCGAGCTCCCCCCCCCATGGCTGATGTGGATTTCCACTGGTTTTAACATGTGTCATTGATCAAGACCTATTTCCAAATTGTTTATAGTTGCATTGGTGTGGTAGTTTAGAGTCTACATCCCCAATCATGTCCACCTCAACCCATGTGTTCAACAGTTGTTTTTCTTCTGTTTCCATTCCTGTAGTTCTTCCTCTGAATGTGAGTAGTGTTATTTTCCATAAGTCCCTCAGAACTGTCCTGGGTCATTGCATTGCTGCTAGTACAGAAGTCCATTACATTCTATTTTACCATAATATATCCGTCTCTGTGTACAATGTTCTTCTGGCTCTGCTCCTTTCACTCTGCATCAATTCCTGGAGGTCTTTGCAGTTCACATGGAATTCCTCAAGTTTATTATTCCTTTGAGCACAATAGTATTCCATCACCAGCATATACCACAATTTGTTCAGCCATTCCCCAATTGAAGGGCATACCCTCATTTTCCTGTGTTTTGCCACCACAAAAAGCACAGCTATAAATATTTTCATACAAGTCTGTTTATCTATGATCTCTTTGGGGTACAAACCCAACGATGGTATGGCTGGATCAAAGGGCAGGCATTCTTTTATAGCCCTTTGAGCATAGTTCCAAATTGCCAGCCAGAATGGTCGGATCAGTTCACAACTCCACCAGCAATGCTTTAATGTCCCAGTTTTGCCACATCCCCTCCAGCATTGGCTCAGTGGATTGAGAGCCAGGCCTAGAGATAGGAGGTCCTAGGTTCAAATCTGGCCTCAGACACTTCCTAGCTGTGTGACCCTGGGCAAGTCACTTGACCCCCATTGCCTAGCCCTGTAACAAATAAAATTAATACGGTTACCTTTTAAAAATCATATTTACTTGGCTAAAGGCTTCAAAGAAAAATACCAGAGACAATTTAAGTAAGCAGACTTGATAGGACAGTGAAATCCTTCTGGGTCTGCCAATTGTCTTCCCCCATATCATTGCATAAGAATACATGGCGCTTCCTTGATTGATATTTTCTACTTTATGGGAATGTTTTTGCAAAAGGAAAATGTTTCCCAGAAATCAGAACAGAGTCATAGGAAGGGCATTGGCTCTGGATTCAGAAGCTTTGGATTTAAATTCAGGCTCTATTGTTGACTACCTATGTGACCTTGGGAAAGTTGCCTCCTCTCTTTGGGCTTTAGTTTTCTCATGTCTAATGTGAGGAGTTTGGACTAGTTTCTCTCAAAGGCCTCTTCTGGCCTTTCATAGTCTTCAAAGAATCTCTGAACTGCAAGGGAACTCAGAGCTTGTCTCATTTAGCCCATAGCTAAACAAGGACCCCTTGTACAATTTCCCCTGAAAGTGGTCCTCCAGCTTTTTCTTAAAGTCCTCTAGGGAAGTAAATAAACCAGTAGAGGTGGAAAGATCAAAAACATGTGAGTGAGGAACGATTGAGGGAACAGGATCTCAGAAAGCTTGTGTAAGGATGGTAATGAGGGCTGACTTTAGGGAAGTGGAGAGCCACCACTTCCTCTGAGGCTGGAGAAAAATATGAAACTATAGAAGAGGCCTGAAATCCTGGAGGAGAGATGCAGGGAGCTCATTTGAGATGGATTTAGACTTTCAGTAAAGTCTGTGGTGAGGTCATCTGTTGGGGGTGGATGGATGAGTTAAGTCCTGGAGGAGGAATAGGCCTGGTGGTCAGTGTTTTAAACTCAGTAGTATGATAGGTTACTGTGATACACTGAGGACCCAGTTCAGCATAGGCTAAGGAGACAGCATCCTTCACTCTTTGTGTCAGGCAAAAGTGAGTATTTTGGCAGAGGCAAATAGGCCTGCTTTTCAGAAAGCCCTCATCCGTTTACTGGACTTCAGTGTGGTTATACTGCTCTCGTCCCATTGTTAAAAGAAAATTTTTGTTTGGGCTTTTACCCTGATTTACGAGGCAAAACCCAGGATGGAAAGAATTAAAAGGAGTTTATTATAAGTGCATCAAGGTGGCAACACTCTGACAGGTTGATCAGTGGAGAGCAACAAATGACATCAAAGTGAGCCCGCTTCTGTTGTTAATATTTGCAGTGAGATAAAGACTACTTAGATGGATCTACGTCAGCAAAAGAGGTTGGGCCCTTAATCTCAGTTTCTCCCTAAGGTAGCAAGAGTGTGACAAATTACAGGAAAGGGTACAAACATCATAAGTAGGGGACGTGAGGAAGAGCAGATAATGTAAAAAGCTGCCAACTCAATTTTGCTTTCCTCAAAAGGACCTCCCTGACACCGATTAACCAGCAGGGCTGGAAACAGTGGGTCACTGCGTCAACATCACTTTCAATATCATTATATTCCATAATAATGTAGGACAGTGGTATCAAATTCAAATAAAAACTGGGAGCCACTGGACTATATATAAGAATTCCTGTGTGTATATATGGACTTAGAAAACTATCCATCATTACATTATTTTACATGGCATTTTCATTAAATATTTCTCAATTACATTTTTTAAACCCTTAATCTCGGTGTATTGTCTCATAGGTGGAAGATTGGTAAGGGTGGGCAATGGGGGACAAGTGACTTGCCCAGGGTCACACAGCTGGGAAGTGGCTGAGGCTGGGTTTGAACCTAGGACCTCCTGTCTCTAGGCCTGACTCTCACTCCACTGAGCTACCCAGCTGCCCCTCTCAATTACATTTTAAGCTGGATCAGGCAGTTCTGTGAGTGTTGTAAGCCACATGGTGGCTGTGGGTTGCATGTTTGACAATTTTGATGTAGGACAGCAAGTTGTGATAAGTGAGTATTTTCCTGAACTTCTCTAGAGCAAGGCCTCTGTGACCCTCCAGACCATCTCTGCATCATGCAACCTCCCCTCACCTACTTTTCTAGCTTCCCTTTAAGCATTATCTTTGCCCTTTTTAATTGAAGCTCCTTGAGGATGGGGCTTGTATCCCCAGCTCTTCATATGTGTGTGTGTGTGTGTGTGTGTGTGTGTGTGTGTGGAGAGAGAGAGAGAGAGAGAGAGAGAGAGAGAGAGATTTATATTGAGATACATGGGTATAGATGTGTGCTGTGTGAATTTATGTACTTTATGTAAGTTTATAGGTGACTTCAAATACCACTTTAAGATTTACAAAGGACTTGGCATAATTCTATCATGTGAACTCCACAGCAGTCCTAGGAAGTAAGCACCACAGGTATTGTCACCTCCAGTTTGTTGTTATTCAGTCTCTTTGTGACCCCACTTGGGGTTTTCTTGGCAAAGATGCTGGAGTGGTTTACATTCTTTCTCTAGTTCCTTTGACAAATGAGGAAACTGAGGCAAAATTAAGTGACTTGCTCAAAGTCACTCAGCAGGCAACTGCCTGAGACCAGATTTGAAGTTAGTTCTTCTTGACTCCCAATGCACCCTTCTAGCTTCCCCCCCTCTCCAATTTACTGATGAGAAAATTGAGGCTCATAGAGTTTAATGATTTACTAAGGTTCACCCAGTTAGTAGGTCAGAGGCAAGAGTTGAAACAAGGTATCTCCTAACTCCAAGTCTAGCATTCTTCTTTTGGGCCTTAGGGGCAGTCTTATTTTCTGCAAGAAGCCTCTCCTGTCCTTCTTAATGCTAATTCCTTCTCTTTGAGATTACTTTCACTTTAACCTGAATTGTTTGCATGTAGTTGCCTGCCAGTTGTCCCCCTCACTGGATTGTAAACTCCTTTCAGGCCGGGACTATTTTATCCTATCTTTGTATCCCCAGCACTTAACGATGTACCTGGCACACAGTAAGTACTTAATGTGTATTGCTGACTTAACTTGGTCTGCTATGCCCCACTGCCCCACCTTTGGCCCCAAATAAATCTATTCCCTAAGTAAATGATGGTGAACCTTTTACAGACCAAGTGCCCAAACTGCAACCCTCATGCTGGATATGAGCCCTTGCCTTACCCCAGACAGGGGAGGGAGGAAGTGCTCCCATTGGGCTTCTGGGCAATTAGGCGGGTAATGAGAGAAATATCCTCAAGGCATGTGTGGAGAGGGGGAGGAAGCAGCCCCTTCCATCACATGTGCCATAGCTTTGCCAACATGGCCCTAAAACATAATAAAATCTGATAATTAAAATATGTACTTCAAAAAATCATTGTTATCTGTTGTTGTTGTTTTCCAACCAGGTCATTTTCAGTATGCTTCTATCAAACTGTTCCTTATAACCAAGAAAAACATTTAAATAAGTTCAACTGACATAACAAGCAATCTGTTGGTATAGGCAGTATTACATATCTGCAGTTTTTTTCCTGTCTTCTGAGGGGAGAAAAGTATACTTCCTAATTGGTTCTCCAGACTTCAGAATATCTATTACAATTTTTGTTCTTAAAATAGACATTTTTGTCTTCATTCTATGTTTCAAATTGCTTCATTCTGCATTACTTCATACAAGTCTTCTCAACTTTCTCAGAGTTACTCACAATCATTGTTTCTCATAGCACAACAATATTCCATAACAGTCACATATCACATTTTGATCAGCCATCCATACATTGATGGTCACCCACTGGTTTCTCCATTTTTACTTTTATGAATACAGATATCCCTTCCACATCGTGACTTCTCCCATTGTGGTTTCCCTATATCTTGGGTCAGCATAAGAAATTGAATGGGAATTGTTTGGGAGTTTGGCAAGAGCCACGGGCGGCACACAAAGGCTAGAGATGTTAACATTGAGCTACATATAACCTATGACCAAAATACTTAACCCAACCTTTATAGTAAGGTACTTGTAAACACCCCAAAAAAGAAAAACAAAAATTCAACTTCTTGTCTGGTAGGAAGGTACAATCAAAAAATTATACACAAACAAACACACACATATATGTATGTGTGTATGTATAATGACAACATCAAAGAAAATGGCTTTCCATTTGTGTTCCAAGGACATTCTGTTCCAAGAACAACAACAAGCAAACAATTGAAGATCAGTGTTATGAAGTTAGAATTCTCTTGGCCTCAAAGAAGATATACGAGAAGCCTCCCCCCCCACCCGCCTTCTCTTGCAGAAGCGAGGGAGGGGCACATTGAGAGCACTGTCTTTTGTCAGATTCAGATTTTTTTCAATATATCAATCAGTTTGGCTGATCAGTTTTTTTCCTTCTCTTTCACTTTTTTTTGCATCTAAAATGTTTTGTTATAAGGCTCTCTGGAAAGAGGAGAGAGAAGGATGAAACAGGTTAACTTAGGTGTTATTAAAACAAAATATAGCAGCAAAATCTATGTTAAAAAAAGAAAATTTTATTTCTTTTATCTTAGATATCTCAATGATCCTACAGGAACTCACTTTAAGGAAAGAAGAAGATTTAATTACAAAAATTTAACAAGAGAAATTTTAACGTCGGTCTTATAGAAATCGATTAGATCTCTAGTCACTGTTATCTACAAATGCCCAAGTAGAGACCTAAAAAATCTTTTAAAACCAAAATACTATACAGCAGTGCTGTCAAACTTCAATGGAAATGGGGCCACTAAATCATACATAAGGATCCCTGATGGCAGCATATTGAGAAAACCACATATTAACATTGTGATCTATTATATTTTAATTTATTTTGCTAAATATTTCTCAATTATATTTTAATCTGATTAGAGAGCATGAGAATACCCACTGTGGCAATCAGTGGACTTGACACCTCTGGGTATAGTTTGAAGTATCATTAGCAACAGAAGGCATCTGAGAGGTCATCTTCCTACTCTTAGGAATGTTTTCAATGAATCCAACCCATCTTTTGCTTGGATACTTCCAGTAACTAGAAGCTTACCCTTTCAAAAGGCATCCAGTTGCATTTTGGGTCAGCTCTGAATGTTCTTTATAGAATGTCTTTATATGAATGTCTTTCTTTATAGCTAGACAAAATCTACTTGCCTATAATTTCCGCACATTGATCTTCTAACAAAGCAGAGATATCTTCTCCCTCTTTCGTGTGGAAGAAATTCAAATACTTGAAAATATCCAGCATGTTACATCACTTTAGCCTTCTTTGGGACAAGCATACCAACTTCTTTCAAATAGTTTTCATTTGAAATATTCCATCTCCTGTTGCCCTCCCCAATTTGTTAATGTCCCCCTTAAAAATCTCAGCCAGAATGTGTATAAACACACTCGATCTTCAAAAGAGAACTTATATCAATGCAAATGTCAATTTGTCTCTGACTTGAATCAAGCAAACCAAACAACAAACCCATTAGAACCTACTTGTGAAACATTCTGACTTGGAGAATTTGAGTTAAATAACTTTGAAAGGAAAACAGCTAAACTAATTCCCATTTAGGAGTGGGTTTATTTACCCGACTTAGCACAAAGAACAGCTCCTGAGCCTTAAAGGCCCTCTATACCTTGGTTAGGGCCTATCTAACCTCTGGTTGATGTGCATATCTGTCTATAAATAGGTAACGTTCAGGGTATGTACCAAAGCATATATTTTAGAAAAATCCATTGAGTTTTGCCGTGTCTTTTTATCAGAGGTATCCTAGCTGGACACCTGTGAAGATTCATAATCCATTATTTATCTTGTGCATTTCTATAGTGCCTGTTACCATAGTAACTGACTCAGACTGAGATATGAGACAATAGCCAAATGTGCTTAGAAAAAAGCACTGTAATAATGGATACCTTGAACTTTGCAGGACAGTTGATGATTTTCTAATGAAATAAATGACAGATCCAGAGGGCACAGCTCCTGGGGGCAAAAGAGGTGGGAGAGAACTCTCTTTATTAAAGAGACATTCCTGTTTCATTGTGACTGACTTTTACACAACCCTTTGTTGTATTATTGTCTTGGTCTTGGGAAGGAAATAGGAACACTGGAGATGACTGCCCCGTGGTTGGAGGATGGAAATCTGCCCTTATCCCTCCTTTCTCGATGCCTCTAGTGAGTTTCCCCTGAGCTTGGGACTGGTGGAGAGCCTTACTCTAGGGGACAGACGTAACCCCCCAGCTCTTTGGGGGTTGTGTGGAAAGAAGCTGAGAAGGGAGAGGCAATGACAGTGGCAGAGAGTCCATGCCAGAACAAGAGAGCAGAAGATGCAGTAAAGGGCCACGCTGAGGAATGAACAGAGATGGCCACTGTAGCTGTGGCATATCATTCAAGACTGAAAGTCCCCTTTGGGCTCTAGGCAGAGCCTGCTGGTTTCCGTTTCTTCCCCTTTTACCTTTTCCTTTATCTTACCATGAAGGCAATTCCATGCCTTTGGACCTCAGTGCTTTCTTCTCCCCACTTCCCTTCATTTGGGATGGAAGCTTTACCCTTTTTCTTAAAAGTTTAAAAACATTTTTTATGTTTACATCTTAATCTGACAATTGTGATCAATATTGTAAAATGTCGTATTGTTCAACTAAGTATGGCATCACTTAAATGCAGTAGAGTGGAATGATTGGGGGATTATGGTATGAAGACGAGAAGAGGGCAAGTCCAGGAAGGGCAAAGGAAAAGAACAGGGAGAGGAGAGAATACATGAATGACAGAAGGCTTATTAAGCTTTATTATGTGTTGGGTGGTCTGACTTATCAGGTGGGTGTTTCCTGAGAACCAGTTAAAAAAATCTGTTCTTCTATAAGAGAAATCTAGGAAGTGATTGGGAGAGAAAATGATGACCCAGAAGAGTAGTCACTTGCCCCACACAGGGTATGTGCAAAGAAGAATGATGGACAGCCGAGCTCATGAGCATAGCGCCACAAGTCCCCCTTCCCTTGCTAGACCTAGCTATTAAAGTTCAAGTTACAGAGGAGCTCACCCTAAGTTTCCTTTGGCTAATCCACTTTCCCCGTTGCATTTTAAAATTGTTTAGCGAATCAATGGATACAAAAATGCCAGGAATATAATTATTGCATAAAGCAACATATGCCTGGAGGCTATTTTGCAGGGTGTGAAACTATAAAGGGGTCAAATCAAAGCACACTACAAAATATAGGGGCTAAGTCCTTTGAAGAAATTATTAAATGTAAGATTAATTAGTAAACATAGCCTCAATGTTGCCACGAAGAAGAATGCCAATACAGAAAAACCTCACAATTCCGGAAGTCAGACCATCTGGAACAACAGGTACTAGAATCCCGAGGTGATGTAGCCAGCCATCTTCCCGGGCCCTGCAAGTGCACATAGACATTGGGAGAGTGACTCAGGAGCCCCACCACACATAGGACAACAATGACATCTGTTAATAAGGATAAACTGAAGTCATCAGGAAAAGGTTAAATGATTTTCAGTGTGCTCTATTTACTAAAACAACCATATGTGTCATTTTCTCACTCATGCCAGAGAAATTAGCATTCATGATAACCAAATTCCTTCCTTTATTAACATCTCAGAGCTCTCAAATATAGGATATTCCTCCATGACAAATGTCAGACAACCAAACACATTTGCCTAAATACCTCAGAAATAAATAGTCCCAGGTATATTTGGGAGGGGGCAGAGATATTTATTGATACATTTTGTTTTGATAAATGGTTACCAACAAAACCCCCTACAAACAGAAGTGTGCCGATAAATATTTTACAACTCACTGTGAAAAAAAAATGTACACAAGACACATGTTTCATTTTGATCTGCATTATTAACATTTTTCTCCATCACTTCCTTAAATCTAGACAATAAAGAAAACCATCAGTCTGGTCCTGATTTGTAGCATTTGCCAAAATTTGAACTGTAAATGTTCACACTAAAAATTCAGCTCTCTTGAGCTGTATCGAGCTGGTTCCATTACACCCCTTCCTATAAAGAACATTCTTAGAAAGTATTTTAGTGGAGGAAAGATATTGGCATCCCAGAACAGAGAGGAGCTCAGATCCCCTGCAAACTCCCTAGTGGGACACAAATAGAAGCTGTTAATAGTAATATATGCCTTGTGGGGAAAAATTATTCACATTTTAATAGGAGTATAAGAAACAAATGTCTTCTCAGAACCTTGAAAGGTCATAGAGAAAGGTAAAAATGATATAGGAAGTGTGGATGATTTTGTTGTTTGTATAATCTCAGAAGACAAAATTTAGATATCTATCTAAATCTAAGAGCAAATATTTATTGTGGAGGGCAGTTAGTGACCTTTCCGATAAGACCAGGGATAAAGAAAGGATGCTTACTATCACCATTACTGTTTAGCATAGTGGTAGAAATACTAGGAAATGGTCCAAAGATAACTGAGTAAAACTAGGGAAACAATTTATATAGTGATAATGTTATTTTAAAAAAGAACTTTGGAAGCTTTTAAAACTTTGAGTGCAGTGACAAATCGTGAATTAAGAATACTGAAGATGAAATGCACTGCTTTCCTTCTACCAATGAAGAGATGAACTTAAAATGCTGAGAAAGATAAACATTTTGGAGCCTGGCCAATATCGGAATCTCTTTTGCTAGAGTATATAAGTTTATGATGACTCTTGCCTTTTTCTTTGTTTTTTTTTCCTTTTTGTTTTTCAGTCTGAAGGGAAAGAGTATAAAATGCATACAATATAAATATTTTTTTTATAATAGGAACAAGAAAAATGATCAAATGAGAAAAGAAAGGAAGCTTGTGTCCTTGAACTTTAATAGTATTATTACTTACGAACATTGGCCATCATATTTGACCACAATCAAGTTTTGGGGTTTTTTGCCAGTACCCCATTAATTCTTTAAAAATTAGTGATATATTTTGTCTTTACTTTGTCTGCATGTCCTGATATTTCCTATTTCCTGGTCTCAGAGAAATTCTTTTTAAAAAATATAAAAGGAGGGGAAATAGTTCAGCCAAACTAGCCAAAATTTTAAATAAATCCCACATTGCTTAGGGTTTTCTTCACTCATAATCCCCAAACTCTGCAAAGAATAGGAGTAGTGCTTTTTTTAAAAATTTATTTTTCTTTGGGGCCAAGATCATTACAGTTTAATAAAATTCAGTTTCTGTTCTCTTCTATATATGTAGTTTAGTTATTGTTTCTATTTTTTCCTGATTTTGCTTCATTTAGTATAACTTCATAAAAAATTTTGGAAGTTGTTCTGTCATCATCAAATCCTTCTTTTCTCGTGGTACCATAGCTTGCTTAGTTATTCCCTTCCAATGGGGTTGTAGCTTATTTCTACTTCTCTACTATGACAAAAAAGTGTTGTTGTAAATGTTTTGTTGAATATGGCACCTTTCTTTTTGTCACTGACTTCCTTGGGATATATGTCCTCCTTGGGGTATGCATCTATCAGTAAGCTCTCTGGATCAAAGATATGGATGTTTTAGCTACTTTTTGAGCTTAATTATAAATCTCTTTCCAGAATAGTTAGATAGTTTCACAGCTCCATTAAGCATTTATATAGTACCTCCTATGTGCCAGGGACTGTGCTAAGTAATTTCATTAGAAAGGTTTTATCTTATTTTTTCAGTTAAATGTAGAAACAATTTTTGACAATTGTTTTTTTTTATACATTTTAAAATTCAGATTTTTCTCCCCCTTTTACCTCTTCCCTGAAGCAGTGAATAGTCGGATATAGGATATACCCATATTTTCATGTAATACCCCCATATGCTCATTTCATGATGGAAAATGCATATCACACATATAATAAAAATCTCTTGAAGAAAATAAAGTGGAAGATGGCATGCTTTGATCTGCACTCAGATTCCAACCCTTCCTTCATCAGCTAAGGATAGAATTTTCTTCATGAATTCCTTGTGATTATCTTGGAGACTTGCTTTGTTCTTAATATTTTAATCCTTCACAGTTATTCATTGTATAATATTTCTGTTACTATATGAATTGTTCTCCTGTTTTTGCTCTTTGCATCAGTTCATAAAAATCTTTCCAGGTTTTTTACCTTATCCTGTTCATCATTCTTTATGGCACAATAGAATTCCATTACAACCATATACCACAACTTATTCATCCAATCCCAGAGTGATGGACAACCCCTCAGTTGTCAATTTTTTGCCACTGCAAAAGGAGCTGGTAAAAATATTTTGGTACAGGTAGCTCCTTTCCCCTTATCTCTGATCTCTTTGGGATACAGACCCAGTAGTGGTATTGCTGGGTCAAAGGGTATGCATAGTTTTGTGGCCCTTTGAACCTAGTGCCATATTGCTCCCCAAAATGGTTGAATCAGTTAATTATTCCATCAACAGTGTATGTGTCCCAATTTTCCCATACTCTTCCAACATTTATCATTTTCTTTTTTGGTCATGTTAGCCAATCTGATATAATTTGCATTTATCTAATCAGTACTGATTTGGAACATTTTTTTCATAGCTATGAATAGTCTTAATTTCTGCCTCTGAGAATTGCTTGTTCATATCCTTTGACCATATCTCAATTGGGAAATGTTTTGTATTCTTATAAATTTGACTTGGTTCTCTGTATATTAGAGAATGAGGCTTTTGTTAAAGATAATTACTATAAATTTTCCCCAAAAAATTTGTTGTTGCTTTTACAATCTTGGTTGCATTGGTTTTATTTGTGCAAACCCTTTTAATTTAATGTAATCAAAACTATCTCTTTCATTTTTCATAATATTCTCTATATCTTGTTTGATCATAAATTCCACCCTTATCCATAAGTCTGATAGGCAAATGTTTACATATTCCTCTAATTTGTTTCCAGTGTCACCTTTCATTTCTAGATTAAATATCCATTTTGAATTGATTTTGGTTTGTGGTACGAGATGTTGGTCCAGGCCGAATTTCTGCTATCCTGTTTTCCAGTTTTCCTGCCAGTTTTTGTCTTTCCCAAAAAACTTGGATCTTTGAGTTTATCAAACATTAAGTTGCTATGGACATTAATTGTCATGTGCTGATTATCTCATCTATTCTACTGATCCACCACTCTATTTCTTAGACAGTACCAGATTGTTTTGATGACTACCTCTTTTTTATAGTATCAGGTACAGCCAAGCCTCCTTCCTTCCTATTTTTCCCATTAATTCCATATTATCAGCCTTTTGTTCTTTGAGATGAACTTTGTTGTTATTTGTTCTATTTTATGAAATAATTTTTGGGTAGTTTGATTGTTATGGCACTGAATACTTAATTTAAGTAGGATTGTCATTTTCACTATATTGGCTCAACTTGTCCATTAGTGATTAATGTTTTTCCACTTGCTTAGATATGATTTTATTTGTGCAAAGAGCATTTTGTAATTGGGTTCGTATAATTTCTGGGTTTGTCTTTGGTAGGTATGCCCCTAGGTATTTTATATTGTCTAGAGTTACTTTGAATGGAATTTCCTTTTTCATCTCTTGCTTTTGGAATTTGTTGGTGGTAAATAGAAATGCTAATCATTTATGTGTAGGTTTTTTTTGTATCCTGTGACTTTGCCAAAGTTGTTAATTAGTTCTATTAGTTTTTTGGTTGATTCTCTACATTTTTCTAGGTATGCCATCATATTGTTTGCAAAGAGTAATAATTCTGTTTCTTCATTGCCTATTCTAATTCCTTCCATTTCTTTTTTGGTTCTTATTGTTATAGTGAGCATTTCTAGTACAATATTAAGTAAGAGTGGTGATAATAGGCATCCTTGCTTTACCCATAATCTTATTGGGAAGGGTCTTAGTCCCCATTACAGATAATGTTTGCTAATAGTTAGAGATTGATATCATTTCGTGTTTTAGGAAGAATCCCATTAATTCAATTTTTTAATAAAGAATGGGTGTTGTATTTTGTCAAATGCTTTTTCTGCATTTATTGAAATAATCATGTGGTGTCTATTGGTTTTGTTATTAATTATGCAGATGGTTTTCCTAATATGGAACCATGTCTAAATTCCTGATATAAAACCCACTTGATCATGGTGTATTATTCTTGTGATAAATTGTGGTAATCTCCTTGCTAGTATTTTATTTAACATTTTTTCATCAATTTTTATTAGGGAGATTGGTCTATATTTTTATTTCTCTTTCATCTCTTCCTGGTTTAGGCATCATTACTAGAATTTGGATGGATTCTGTCTTTCCCTATTTTTCTAAGTTGTAAATGTAAATTCACTTGTGAATCTATCTTGCCCTGGGAACTTTTTCTTGTGGAGTTTTTTGATGGTTTATTCAATTTCTTTTTCTGTGATTGAATTGTTCAAGTATTTTATTATCTCTTTTGTTAATCGAGGTAGTTTATATTTTGATAAGTATTCATCTATTCACTTTGTCAGATTTTTTGGCATATAGTTGGGCAAAATAACTTCCAATAATTGCTTTAATTTCTTCTTTTTGATTTCAAGTTTTTCATTTTTGATACTAGAGTTTGGATTTTCTTCTTTCTTTTTTAATCAAGTTAACCAGCCGTTTATCTATTCCATTTATTTTTTCATAAAACCAACTGCTTGTCTTATTTATTAGTTCATTCATTTTCTTACTTTGAATTTTATAAATTTCTCCCTTGATTTTCAGGATTTCTAATTTTGTGTTTAATTGTACATATTTAATTTGCTTTCTTTCTAGTTTGTTTTTTTTTTTAGCTTGCATGCTGAATTCATTGATCTGCTCTTTCTCTAATTTATAGATGTAATCATTAAAGGATATCAATTTCCCTTCAAGTACTGCTTTGGCTGTATCTCATAAATTTTGATGTGTTGTCTCCTTATTGTCACTTCCTTTAATGAAATTGTTGATTGTTTCTATAATTTGTTCTTTGATGCATTCATTCTTTAAGATAAGATTGTTTAGTTTACAATTAAATTTTTTTATTTTATTTTTATTTTTTTTATTTTTAAACCCTTAACTTCTGTGTATTGACTTATAGGTGGAAGAGTGGTAAGGGTAGGCAATGGGGGTCAAGTGACTTGCCCAGGGTCACACAGCTGGGTCCAATTAATTTTTGTCTTTCTGCTGTCCTTTGTTGAGTGTAATTTTATTGCATGGTGGTGAGAAAAGTATGTATTTAATATTTCTGCTTTTCTACATTGGGACATGAAGTTTTATGCTCAATTATGTGGTTGATTTTTGTGAAGGTGCCATGTACTGCAAAGAAAAAAGTTATATTCTTTTATATTCCCATAGAGTTTTCTCCAGAGGCCTGTCATATCCAGATTTTCTAAAATTCTATTTAACTCCTTAACTTCTTTCATGTTTATTTTTGGCTGGATTTATTTACTTTTGAGAGGGGAAGGTTGAGGTTCCCTACTAGTAACATTTTACTATCTATTTCCTCCTGTAACTCATGAAACTGTAATTTTTTCCTTTAGGAATCTGGATTCTGTGCTATGTGGTGCATATATGTTTAATATTAATATTGCTTCATTGTCTTTTGTCAAGACGTAATTGTGCATTTTTATGATATAATTTCTTTTGTTATCTCTTTTGAGTACATCAGTTTTTATTTTTGCTTTGTCTGAACTAGTGATTGCTACTCCTGCTTTTTACAATTTAGCTAAGGCATAGTAAATTCTGCTGTAGTCTCTTACTTTTATTCTGCATGTGTCTTCTAATTTTTAATGTTTTTCTTGCAGACAGAATATTGTGATGTTCTGGTTTTTAATGCACTCTGCTATCCTTTTCCTTTTTATGGGTAATTTCATCCTATTCACATTTACAGTTATGATTACCAATTATGCTTCTGTCCATCTTATTCCCTTGTTATTTTTTCTCTCTCTCCTTTTAGCCTTTCTCTGTCTACAGATGTTTTATTTCCAACAAACACCTCCCTTAATTTACCCTCCTTTTTAGCCCTCCCTCCCCTGTTAAGGTAGGTTTCTATAGCAGACTGGGTGGAATTGTTATTCCTACTTTGAGCTAGTTCTGAAGAGAGTAAAGTTCAATCATTAGAGCTCTCCCTCTTTTCCTCCACTGCATTTGCCACTTATCTACCTTCTCATAAAAGGTAATTTACCCTCTTCTATCTCTCCTTTTCTCTTCTCTTTATGTGTTCCTCTTTCCCATTCCTTTTTAAAAATATCAGCCCATCTTGTTTAGCTTCCTTCCATCTTTCCATGTATACTACTTTTCATTGCTCTAATAGTGATAAAGTTCTTAAACATTTTAGGAACTTTAAATATCTTACATACTTTCAGTACCTTGCCTTTCTCAAATATCATAGACATTTTAATTATTTCAATTATCACCTTCCAAGGTATGAATTACTCAGTTCAACTTTATCAGCAAGCAATATGATATAGATTTTATGTGTTTAATCATGGAAAACATTTTTTCTACATTAGTCATTTTGTGGAAGAGATTTCACATTTTTTAGAAGAAGAAAGAGGAGCAAGAGGATGAGGAAAAAGAAGAGGAAGAGGAGGAAAATGAAATATAGTATGTTTCGGTCTGCATTCAGACTCTAGTTCTTTCTCAGAGGACACATGGCATTTTTTATCATGAGTCTCTGGGATTGTCTTGGATCAGTGTATTGCTGAAAATAATTAGGTCATTCACCACTGTTAATCAAGAAATATGGCTGTCATATAAGACTTTTTTTCTAGTTCTATTTACTTCATTTTGCATCAGTTCATTTCAAGTCTTTCCAGATTTTCTCAGTTATTTTTACTTGCCTTTCTCTTATTGGTAATTTGTGTTTTTTAAATTATTTTTTTATTTTGAATATTTTCCCATAGTTACATGTTTCACGTTCTTTCCCTCTCCCCGAAGCCTCCCTAATCCCCCTTGGCTGACGCACAATTCCACTGGGTTTTACATGTATCACTAATCAAGGCCTCATTCCATATTATTGATAGTTGGACTAGAGTTATCATTTAGTGTCTACATCCCCAATAATATCCCAACAGCCCATGTGTTCAAGTAGACATTGCTATATGTTGTTTTTAACATTTTGCAATTTTTCTTTTGAAAACTATTTGTCCATAACCCTTGAATACTGAATATTTATCTATTGTGGAGTGACTTTTGATCTCATTGATTTGTGTTGGTTTTATA
>NC_058136.1:52006009-52047223 GCF_016433145.1 Gracilinanus agilis | reverse complement strand
CCAGTGGTTTGCTTTTAATCAGTCCCCCTAATCCCCACCTTTGTTTTACTTCCCTTTCTGCCCCCTCCCTTTTTATTCACCTCTTATTTTTTTGGGTCTATTAAATTCCCTCCCCACTCTCTTTCCCTCCCTTTTGGTACTCCCTGCCTTACTCCCCTCCATCTAGGTTTTTCCCTTTCATCTTCCCTATAGGGTAAGATAGAATTTGATACCCCGATGGATCTAGATGCTCTTCCCTTTCCAAATTGATTCCTCTGAGAGTAAGGTTTGAGTATTACCTGTTAGTACTCTCTTCTTTTCCTTCTTATAATAATCTCTTCCCCTCTCCCTCCCAAGAGTCTCATTGTGTGGTATAGATTAGCCTATTTTTCTTAATCCCTCAAGTGTTCTTGGTGCCATCTTCTGTTTCCCCCCTTTTCTTTTTTTATACATCATCTTAAACCACTAATACCTCTACCTATGAATAATTTTTCTAACTACTATAATAGTAAATACAGTTATTTTAAGAGTTACAAATAACATTTTTCCATGAAGGAATATGAACAATTTGACCTTATTGAAGCCCCTAAAGAAGAAAATAAAAAATTTGTATTTCCCCCTCTCCTATTTACCTTTTGTTCTTGGAGATTAAATTTTCCATTTAGTTCTGGTCTTTTCTTTACAAATATTTGGAAATCTTCTATTTCGTTGAATGCTCATACTTTCCCCTTGAAGTATATAATCAGTTTTGATGGGTAGATGATCATTGGTTGTAGACTGAATTATCTTGCCTTTCTGAATATCATATTCCAAGCCTTGGAGTCCTTTAGTGTGGAGGCTACCAGATCCTGTGTAATCCTGATTAGGGTTCCTTGATATCTGAATTGTCTCTTTCTGACTTCTTGTAATGTTTTCTCCTTAGTTTGGAAGCTCTTGAATTTGGCAATTACATTCCTTGTGGTTGTCTTTTGACGATTTATTGTAGAGGGTGATCTGTGGATTCTTTTAATGTCTGTTTTGCCCTGTTTTTCAAGGACATCAAGACAGTTTTCTTGGATAATTTCTTGTAGTATGATGTCAAGTTTTCTGTTTATTTCTATGTTTTCAAATAGTCCAATGATTCTCAAATTGTTTCTTTTAGATTGGTTTTCCAAGTCAGTCATTTTCTCAGTGAGATATTTCAGGTTTCCTTCTATTTTGTCATTCTTTTGACTTTACTTTATTAATTCTTGCTGTCTTGTGAGATCATTAGCTTCTACTTGCCCAATTATGATCTTTAAAAACTGGTTTTCAGCTATGATTTTTTGATTTTCCTTTTCGGTTTGGTCTATCCTGCTTTTCATGGCTTCCAGCAAATCATTTCTGGTCTTCAATTTGCTTATCATTTCGTTTAATTTCTGGACTTCTTTTTCTAAGTGGGAAATTCTGTCTTTTAAACTGTTATTTTCTTTTTTATCTATTTCCCACTTTTCTTGCCAAATTTCTCCTATCTTTTTAATTTGGTTCTCAAATTGTAGCCTGATTTCTTGGAGAACTTGTGACTAATTTCCATTTTTTGTAAAGTTTGAATGTGTTTGCTCGTTTGTCATCTTCTGCTGTCTCCTATGTAGTCATTTGATTCTCTAAGAAAAATTTGTCCAGAGTCAAAAGCTTTTTCTTATTTTTTTTGTAGTTAAGATTGTAGTTTTTGGATGTTGGTGGCCATTGCTTTGTTGGCTTTTCCTTCCTTTCCCAGCCAGAAGTATGAATGAAGAGGGAAGCTTCTCTGTGTATCAAGCTACAGAGTGGTTTTTCCCTGAGGCAATTTTTCAAGTCTCCATGGTATCTGCTGTTTGCTAGCCCTCTCTGCTCTATCTCTATGCCCAAGGTCTGCATTCCTCAGCCTCCTGGGTTCCCAAGTCTCGCTGCTCTCAGGGGTAATTCTGTGGTGTTCTCAGTCTGCTCCCAAGAGCCTAGAGATTGCCTTGTGCTCACTCTTGTTCTGGTACACTGGCTCTGACTCTGGAACTGTAGGTGGAGTGGGGCAGAGGTTATCAGCTCTTGCTTTTGTGGTTATCATTTAACCCCTTTATAGTGCAGAAATGCTCAAATTCCACCTACCTTCAAGACTGTGTCCTACAATAGAACCTCTTTGCTCATCTGATTTTGGTTTTTGTGTCCTTTTGAGGAAATCTATATCAGTCAGTGTTGAGGATAGGCAGATCCTTGCTTCTACATTGTGGCTATATTAACCAGGAAGCTTCCTTTGGTGACATTTCTACCTCCTTCATAAGCACTTCTCAGATTGAGATGCTGTAATTCAAATTTGGAGGCAAATCCATTGGCCTTAGTACTTCATGGAAAAATCATGGAGATTTGAGGGATCATCATGATATATGCTGTAAATTTATATTCCATTATGGGTGATGAGAAAAGATAGTTAGAAATCATTTTTGCAGTTCTTTTTTAATGTTTCCATGATTGTCCTTCGAATTAATCCTTTAGCGCCTTCAGGATGCTGGATGCCTTTATATTCTTGAGGCTCTTATCAAATTTTCTTTAAACTAGCTTTTCTCTCCTTTGGTCCTCACTGTTGTTTAAATTGATAAGTTTCACAATCTTCTGCTGATGAGTTCACAGTCTAAACAAGTGTTTCCCTTGACTGCCATGTCTCCCTGTTTGGAAAGTGAGTTAAGTATTTGTCAACAAAGGCAGTTTTTTGTTTCTTCTGCCTTTTCTTTTATGGTAATTGACTTAAAGCAATTCACCTTTTATGAAGTTGTTGTAACCAATCTTCTGTCCAGCCTTCCTTTTTAGCATCAGTTACTCATTAAAATAGATCAGGTTAGAGTTATAGGAATTGTGCAGTAGAATTGTTTTTCCTTCATTTTTGGTTGGCTCTAAGTCACTCTACACAAAGAGCTGAATGGGGCATGACTTCTACATCAGCAAGCTGTTTCCTGTCCAAATATTCATTTAATTTTATGATGTTATTTAATGCTTACTATATCTAATACTTAACTTTTTCTGAGGGAAAAATTATTTATCATGTATTGGTGAGAGACTTTTATGTTCAGAGTGAAGGTCTTTGCCTTGTTTCTCTTATTCTGTGCTCCTAAATGCCTGTCTCCATTTTTTTCTTTCCTCTCCTATGATCAATGAATTTATCGAATATCACAGTATATGTTCATTTATTTGGAGGCTTTCACTGAGTTTTCAATAATATTTCTCTTCTTCATCTTTTAAAGCAGGCCTTGAATGATAAGTTGCAATTGTTTTCAAGACGTCTTTCTACACTTAGAATGAGCAAGATCTGACCAAATAATGCAGTAAACATCATTTCTTGTTGCCTCTGACTACATAACTAAATTAACCCCTCCAGTTATGCTATTTCTCCCTTCAAGTAAATCCTGTGGACAATTCTTCTCTTCATATGCATCTTTCTTTCTTCTTCTGTTTTTACTTATTGTCAAAGTTGATAAAATTCAAGAGCTTTAGTAGTATTTGTACTTGTTGGTTATAGGAGTTATTTCTCAGATTTAGAGTCCTAATGACTAAAATGGTGTTTCTAACATGACCTCTGCCTCCCTTTCCACCAGTTTGCTGTTGTGTAAAAGGAAGGAATTGGAAGTCATTTCGTGTTTTTCTTGTTTTATGCTTTGCCATGACTAGCTTCCTGGTGATGAGCCTCTCAGGATTTAGCTAGTTTGGTCTTCAGGCAGCTCACAAAGCCTAATGCTCAGAATGTACTCAAAACCTTTTTGGCATAGATAGATCTGCCCTCACTTCAGCTCCATTACCCTGGTTTTCCCAAGCTTAGGATCACCTCTGCTCCATGACGAGATATCAGAGCAAAACTCTTTTGAAAAGTGCCCATATCTATGAAAACATAGCTCCATCAATATGTTCAAATGTGGAGTACCATTGTGGGGTTTGAATGTGATGTAGTTTAAACTATTGTGAAGAAAAGCATAAAAGTTCATTTCCTTGTAGATGTGTTTTAATGCTAGGGATTTCTAAAGATGATCCAGGTACATATTGAAAATTCAATAAATGACCTTAAGGTGCACTAACATTTCAAATGACATTTTCCTACATGATTTATACTTTGCCCAGTGGTCAGACAGTGAATCAGTCAAACTGATGTATCCTGATTCATGAAAAGGTAAAAAGATGTGTTATCTGTGACTTAATGCTTTCTCTGGGGTGGGGTGAAGAACTGTTTTAAAAAACTTGATTTGAACTTTTTTTTGGTTGGCCCTCAACTGCAGAGCCCCCAAAACAACCCAAAAGAAAAAAAAAAGATGAGTACCGAGTTGATAACTTCTCCTGTAATTCTGAGGTATAAATCTGAGGTATTTTTTTGAACATAGTGGTTAATGTCAAATATATTTGTCGTCTCTTGTCCCTGCAATAAACATGTATGTGTTGTATATCAGGAGACTTGGCCCAGCTACATTTTTTGTTATTTACTGAGAGGGCTTGTAAGTTATGGAATTAAGGGTAGAGTGGTGTTTAAAATCCCATGTAGATTGCTCAAAGAATAGGCCTGGAAAAGCTTGACATTAGAAAACAAGTCAATTTGTTATTGCTACAGAATCAAGTACACTGGGAAGATGACACAGCCACACACACTCAGATTTAACTAAAAAGCTTTTTAAGCTATTTTACCTTCCCCTTTTGCTAAAATACCAGAATCAACACAATAGTCATAAATGAAAAGGTCATTGACTTAGGTGAGAGAAGCCAATTTAATCCTCCCTAATGAGCACCTATATAGAATTTTTCTTGCCAAACATCCAAGAATTCAGCAGAGGATGTGGAATAGGGAACAAAGACTACATTCTCCAGCAGGAATGACCCCTAGTCAAAGAAGAAAGTGTGGCATAGAGAACTGCACTTGAAATCAAGAAGACCTGGATTCAAGTTCCACCTCAGACACTTATTAGCTCTGTGCATGTCTCTGAACTTCTCTCAGTTTCAGCTTCCCTGGCTGCTAAGTAGAGATAATCATAAAAAAAATATCCTACCTCATAGGTTTATTGTAAGGATCAAATGAGATAATGTATAGAAAGTACAGATGTTAAAGAACTATATTTGAGCTGTATTATTGTATTATTATCTCAGTCTTCTCATCTTTTTCTATTGAATTTAAACAGAAATATTCCTGGGACATGTTGATATCTTGTTATTCTTTTCTATTTAATGTTGTGTGGGCCCTGACAAAGATGGGGAAATAATAGCTGCCTGTTTGTAATTGAATACTAGTACTGAGATGGATATAAACTCATCCTACATAGGTTCACTGAAGGCATCTTTGGAAAAACGCCAATAACAGACAAGATGATGGGGATGATCTATATCTCATTCTGGTCTCCAAATATTTTTTTATTTCTTTGGATAATTGTCCGTTTTGAGAAAGTTTTCTTTCTGCACATCTAGGAGGCTGAGTTTTTGGTATGACTATACCAATTCAAAGTGTTGCTTTTATATTTTTTCTACAATGTTGTCATACCTGGGCAATTATGGATGATAATTCTGTCTGTGATATTGGTCTGACTCCAGTAAACTTTGAGTTGAATTGTCGAAGATATCTTGAGGTCTGTGTTTAGTAGTTCAATGCTTTAATCTGTTAGTTTTAGTTTTGTGAAGGATAGAAAACTTCTGATGTATAATTTAAATTACCAAATAGTGTCTTTTATCTTTCTGAGTATTTGGTGGTTGCTAGTTTGTTGTTTGTTTTGTTTTGTTAACAGTATGCAATGGCATATTGCACAGGTTCTGCTTTTATCTTGAATAATCTGAATGAATTAATAAGTCTGATCTCCTTAAGGGTAACCCATTTGTAATTTATAATGGTGATGACTTGGCCTTGAGTTGTCAACTTAAATCCCTTTATTTCTACCAGTGGATGTGCATTTATTCAGTATGTCTTTGCTGAGATCTTATTTGGTGAGTTCAGAATGGATATCATCCGTGGAAGGTCTTTGATTTCATTCTTAGATTTTGCCAGTTTATAGACTTTGTCTGGAGAAGAAACAATTTCTCAGTTACAGCCAGCAACCCTAACTCTAAATCCAGTGACATGCTTGTTGGCAGCCTTTATTGTTGCTTGGTGTATTGATGTATTCTTGTTCTAAGACTATATTTATAAGTTTTAAAATAATTACTGTATATTCTGATAATGCCTCTAGATCCTCTTTGGACAAGGAAATATTCACCTTTTTCTGGCTACTTTTTGGTAGTAGGCACTGTGTTCCATCAATGAGCTCTTTTTAGGATATCTTCCAAATCTATTATGGCACATTTTACCCTTCTAAATATATATTTTAAGACGGATATTTCATAGGTGGTAATTGCTTAAAACACGTTCTTCCCATTGACCTTTGATTTCTGAATGTCAGTAAGTCTCATGACATCTACAAACAAAGCTTTCTCCTTGACAGCTTTAAACCCCCTCTCTTGCCCAGAGGGAGACCTAGATAATTGTCAATATTGCCTTCATCCATTGCTTCTATTTGACCTCCAGATTCAAGTGGAAAGCTTTCTATCTCTATCTCAAATCCAAGTGATATTTTTATATCATTGAAGAAAGATTATACGAGATGTAAAAGCTGTTGAATGTGGTTTTTGGTGGAACCATGTAAGTGGGTGTCTCTTAAATGTTATTTGTTCAGCCATATCAGTTGTATCTGACTCTTTGTGATGTCATTTGGGTTTTTCTTGGTAAAGATAGTGGAATAGTTTGCCATTTCCTTCTCCAGCGGATTAAGGCAAACAACATTTAAGTTACTTGTGCAGGATAACACGGCTAGTGAGTGTCTGAGGCCAAATTTTATTCATGTATTCTTGCTTCTAGGCCCAGTACTATATCCACTGAGCCATCTAGCTGCTACCTTATGCATAATACCAAGTGATTAAGATAATGTTTTGATGTGACTTTTTCTTTACCATGGAAACCACATTTGTCTCTGAGAGAAATATTAAAGTTAAGGGACCAACAAGATACAGAATTAATTATTTTCTCCAAACTTCTTAAACTCTACTCCCCAATATTAAAATTATTTACAAGATGTAAAGGAATTACAGCTGTTTCATAGGCCAAGAAATAAGAAAATTTAATGAAGTTAACAAACTGATGAGTGAACACTAGAGAAAATGAATTCCTAAACTGTAGGTTAATTCCTAATCCCTAATGAAAAAAGGATGGGTCCTTGCTAAAAGAGAAATATATAAAGTGTTCCTAAAAATAAAAAAAACTACAGGCAGAAGCTGATCATTTGCTTTGCAAACCTTCCTTTTTAACAGAAACACAAGAAAAACGTGTCAACAGGGTAACCATTGTAAAGCATAAACCATGAAATAATTTTTTTTTTAATTTTTAAATTTTTTAGAAAAATTTTCCATGGTTACATGATTCACATTTTTACTTTCCCCTTCACCCCCTCAAACTACCTCCCCATAGCCAACGCGCATTTCCACTGGTTTTAACATGTGTCATCTATCAAGACCTATTTCCATATTATTGATAGTTGCATCGGTGTGGTCGTTTTGAGCCTACATCCCCAATCGTGTCTCCATCAACCCATGTGTTCAAGCAGTTGTTTTTCTTCTGTTTCCACTCCTGTAGTTCTTCCTCTGAATGTGGGTAGTGTTCTTTACCATAAATCCCTCAGAATTGTCCTGGGTCATTGTGTTGCTGCTAGTACAGAAGTCCATTACATTCTATTTTACCACAGTGTATTGGTCTCTGTGTACAATGTTCTTCTACCTCTGCTCCTTTTACTCTGCATCAATTCCTGGAGGTCTTTCCAGTTCACATGGAATTCCTCCAGTTTATTATTCCTTTGAGCACAATAGTATTTCATCACCAACATATACATAAATAAATTAATCCTAGCAAAAATTGTAAAAAGTCATCTGAGGATGCAGCTAATGCAATCCTTGAGAAGAAATTATGTTCCTCAAAAAATACTTAAACAAACATTAAAAGATGAGGATTGGTGCAATAAAGTATTGCAAAAATTATTAAACAAATTTAAAATGAGTACCAAAGAAAAGATACTGAGTATTAGAGGAGAAATAGAAAAAATTTAAAACAAAAATATCATGGAAATTACAAAACTAAAAATGGATGAAAAGACTTAAAAATTAATAAATCCTTAGCTAACTTACTTGAAGAGTATAGAAAAATCCAGTCCACAAAATAGCAAATTATGTGAAATGACAATACAAAAGAAATAAAACTAATCTTCAGAATCTAAGTAGGTATAGATATATGCTAACAAAACTGAGAATACAAAAGAAAAAAATGGTATTCCTTCCAAAATAGTTACCTATTGGAAAACTAAATAAAGATCTTTAGCTCTTCTCAGGAAAGAAACTAGAACTAACTTGAAAAGTAGTAAAGGTTTTAAAGAAAAGGTCCTAATGGAATTCCATGAACCATTTGAAAAGCAATACCACCACTACACAAATTATCCTCAAAAATTGGTAAATAAAGTGCTCTACCAGAATCCTTTTCTCACAAATATAATCCTAGTGCCTAAAAACAGGTAAAGATAAAAAACAATAAGAACAAAAACGATTATCTCAGTAGATGCAGAAAAAAACCTTTGACAAAGCACTGCACTCATTTATGCTAAAACCCTATGACGTATAATAATTGAGAGAGGAACCTTATTAAATATAAAAAATGATCCAAAACAAAAAACGCATCATATTCAATGAGGTTGTACTGCATTTATCAATAAACACAGGAGTAAAGCAAGTTTGCTTACTCTATTCGAGATGGCTTTAGAAATGTTAGCAATTACAGTAATACAAGAGAGGGAATAATGAGATAAAACTATCATTAGCTCTTGATGGCATGATGATTTTCTTAGAAAATCAGCAAAGATACTAATTGAGATAATGCTTCAACAAAGTTTCAGGCTACAAATTGAACTCATGAAAATCATAGCATTTTTTTATAATATATGTAAGTCACTCTCAAGTAGCCATTCTTAATAACTCTGAACCAGTTATTTCTGAAAATAGATTTTATGTTGAGAATGGGAAGAAGGTGCTACCATGAAATTTTGATGTTATCTTGGCCCATTGCATCCCTACAACTCTCCTTTCAAAGCAGGTTTCAGAACATGCTCCAAAGCATTGGATGGGGTGCTCTCATTGTATTATGTTTTTGGAATCAGAACCCAAAGAAGTAGTACATCTGCCTTGAGTTCTTCTGATTAGGTATAAGGAAGACAAGGACATGTTGCAAGATCTTGTTTTGGAAAACAAGGTGAAATTTTGGTAGTAAGAGTCATGACACCCAAGAGTTCTCAAAAGTAAAAACTGCCCTCTGTATTCTTTAATGCCATTTGTATTTAGAAAGGATAAGTAGGATGATGAATATGTCAAGAGCTGGGGAATGGTTTAATAGATGCAATATTGTAATAACTATAATGAAATATTACTGCACATAATATGATGAATATGGGGAATTCAGAGAAACATGGGAAGGCTTGAACTAATGTAGTGCAAAGATCGCAAAACCAGGAAAAGAACATGCATAATGATTGTAACAATGCATACGAAGGGGCTCAAGGCTGCCAGATTTAGCTTAAAGGCAATGGTAACTAGTCTTGATTCTACAGGACAGATAATGCTAAACATCTCCCTCCTCACATTAGGGCAGTATGATATTGATAATGGTGCAGAATGCTGCCTGTGCAGGTGTTGCTGCCATGTTAGTTTGTTTTGCATAAGTCTTTTTCTTTGTGACAGTGGACTGTTCTATGGTGGAGTAGGCAATGTGACCGATGCAAAAAGTGAAACATATGAAGTATGAAAAAGAAGAAAGATATAAAACTTTTTAAAATGACATCAAGAGTCACTGGTAGAGTAAAACTTATGCATGGGAGAATAACACAGGAACCACATGGCAATATTGAGGCAGGTAGCCAAAAATGATTTTATACCAAAGTCCTGTATGTGTTTGGTGTTGGCTAGGCTGTGTGTTCTTTGTGCAAGCAATGATCCAGTCTTTGCTGCCTCCACCTGCCTTTCTGGCCACTCTCCCCTGGCAATCTCATCAAGTCCCATAAATTCAATTGTCATCTCTATGATGATGATTTTCCCATCTTCTTATCCATTTGTAATCTTGACCTCCAGTCTCACATCTCCAACTGCTTATTGGACTCTTGAACTGCATGCCCTGTAGTGTTAAACTCAGCATTTCCAAGATTGAGCTTGTTATCTTTTCCTAAAAATCTGTCCCCTTGATTATTTCCAATTTATCTTTTATTTAGTTTGTATGGACATAGTTGTTTGAATGTTGTCTCCCCAATTAGATTGTAAGTAGTATATACACTAATACAAGCATGGTTTGGTGGGAAAAACACCTGGATTTGGGCTCAGAGGACATAGGATCGAACTTTATCTCTGCTTCTATTCCACTGGACCCTGAGCAAGTGTTTTTCCTATTATCTTGTTCTTAAAAAATTTTATATGGAAGGCAGAAGCTAGCCCCAAGTGCCATATTTGGAGTCTCACAGCTTACTAATTTTCTCTGATTGGAGAACCTATGCTATTCTTCATACGTGACATTTTTTCTACCCCTGTGCTTTGTCATGGGCTGCTCCTCATGTTTTTCCTGATCCTCCCTCCCTCGTTACCAGTACCCCCAAATTGCCTTGTACTTATTTTCTGTATTCACTTCTATATTTATCCTTTTATCTTCAATAGAATATAAGCTCCTTGGGGGCAATGAATATTTTGATTTTGTGTTTGTATCCTCAGTGCCCAGCCCAGAGTAAGCACCAAAGAAATGCTTGTTTAGTAGATGTCAAGAACTATTTCTTCCTATTAAAATAAGTCCTTTCTCCTCTTCCTTCCTCTAAAATTTTCCCTGCTGTTCAATTCAATATTTTTCATTTCCAAATACTTTTTCTACCTAGGGCAAACAGAATGACAAAGTCGCTTAAAAAAGCCTCTGGAGATTGTCTCCCACTGTAGTGTCTTAATGCTTGAATCATCTGTCTCTGCCTGACTCAGTCCTTCCTGGGAATGAGAAATCTTGCCATATTCAGTTCTCTATATTAAGACAAAGGAAACAACGTGGCCACTTGTCCTCTTCCCTCTGCCTCACCTGGCATCTACTGAGTCCCTTCACTCCTGTTTCTTGATTGCTCTCAGATTGACAGGCCTTTATTTCTCTTACTTTCTTCATCCAATAAACACTAAGTGCCAACTGCATGCTAGGACCTCGAGAAATTAGAAAGATGAGTAAGACATCACTATGTTTCTATAGGTGCTTATGACCTCCTAGATATGACATGTATATAAATATATTCTATTTTCTATTGTGGTTACATTAATAAGACAAGGATGGGCAAAGTGATAGGGTTCAGGAGTGGAAGAGATATTCTAGTTGGAGAAATCAAGGAATGATCCCTGAAGTGCCACATTCATAATCTCCATGTCATCCTCAACTCTATACTCTTCCTTATCAGTCATTTTCCATTCTGCCTCCATCACATCTCACCACTTCTATCCCTTCTCTTCACTTCCATGGCCACAAGACAAACTCCAACATGCAGCACCTCTTGCCTAAATAGAGCGTTAAGTCTCTCTGCTCCAAACAACTGCCAAATTGCTGTTTTAAAAGCATGGACCTCATCCTGTTACTCCTTTGCTAAGGAAGTTTAAGCAGTCCCCTACTGAGACAAAAACATAAACTTCTGTCTGTTATTTAAAGGTCTTCTCAATTTGACTTCAGCTCTCCTTTCTAGACATCTGTCCATTACTTCCCATCACTTAACTCTGTGTTACAACCACACTTAACGTGCTTAAAGTTCCTTGTGTGTTTGAAGACTGTCTGCCATGTCTGAAATACTCACTTTCCTTACCTCTAACTCTTAGAACCTTCAGCTCCCTTACTTTCAAGGCCCCACTGAAGAGCCACCTCTCATAAGAGGACTTTCTTGTTTCTTTTCTTTTTTCTTTTTTATTCAAAGATATGTTAAGTTTATTAAGTTTAATAAGTTTATTAAGTTATTACATTTACATGTAATAAAAAATTTCCACATAAGTTTTCTCATCCAAAGTGTCTCCTTCTCTCCATTCTCAGAAATGCTAAACAATTTGTCCTTGGTTATGTATGTGTTATCATGCAAAGCCTATCTCTGTATTGTTCAGTGTTGTAAGAGAATGCTCATATAAAACCAAAAACCCAAAATAAAAACCCAAATAAAGCAAAATGAAAAATCGCATGCTTTGATCAACATTCTGACTCCAACAGTTCTTGCTCTGAAGGTGGATAGCATTCTTTGTCATAATTCCCTCAAAAGTGTCCTAGATCATTGTTTTGCTGGGAGCTGCAAAGTCTATCACAGTTGACCAGTCCACTATACTGCTGATACCGTGTACAATGTTCTCCCAGTTCTGCTTCTTTCATTCTGTATCAGTTCACATAAGTCTTTCTTGTTCTTTCTGAAATCACTCTGTTCATTTCTTATAGCACAATAGTATTCCATCACCAACGTATACCACAATTTGTTCAGCCATTCTGGAATTATTGGACATCCCTTCAATTACCAATTCTTTGCCAGCACAAAAAGAGCTGCTATAAATATTTTTGTTGAATTAGGTCCTTTCCCCTTTTTAAATCTCTTTGAGATATAGACCTAGTAGTGTTAATCCTGTATCAAAGGGTATGCGTTGTTTTATATCCCTTTGGGCATAATTCCAAATTGCCCTCCAGAATGCTTAGATCAATTCACAACTCCACCAGCATGCATTAATGTCCCAATTTTGCCACATCCCTCTAACATTATCATTTTCCTTTACTGGTATATAGGCCAATCTGATAGGTGAGAGGTGGTACCTCAGAGTTGTTTTAATTTGCAAGGGAGACTTCATTTGTTTACATACACACACACACATATATACATACACATACAATTTAACTGCCCTCTACCAAATTTACTTTGCACTTGTTTTGTACAGGATTATGTTATTTTTCACCAGTAGAATGTACGCTCTTTGAGGGGCAGGAGCTATTTCATTTTTGGACTACTTTCCTCAGTGTCTAGATCTTAGTGGGCCCTTAATAACAAGAAAACTTGTGGAATTTCATCTAATTGAGCCGTAAAGTAAGGAGGTATAAGCAATGATATGAATAAAATAGAAAGAAAGGATTAGAAAGGACATGTGGGGGGTTGGCAGATAATCTAAAGCACATGATGTGTAGGACATAGGCCAGGATGTGGGTACTTTTGAAGTTTTGGCTAATGAGATAACAAAGAGGTCCTGAGAAGATACTAAGAGACCATTTCACTGCTTTGAATGAGTTCTAGTTTCTAAATCTAGATAAATGACATCCCAGAATATAGAAATAACTTTCATGACAGAACTGTAAGTAATATTGGAGGTCTTAAAGTAGAGATGAGCAAACAGCCTTCCATTTTTTTCAAGGTAAATGTAAATTTCTAGAAAAATATGAAAATACATTTTCAGTCCAGAAATATTCCTTAAATGCCTGCTATGTGCTCAGTACTCTAATAGGTAGTAGGAATAGAAAGAAAAAAATGAAGTAGATGGCTTATTCAAAGTTAGAAAAAGGATAATTGTGATCTCTAGGCCCCCGAATAAGTTTACTAAAAAATAATCTCTGGCTAACCTCATTGTCTTTTTTTTTTAAACCCTTGTACTTCGGTGTATTGTCTTATAGATGGAAGATTGGTAAGGGTGGGCAATGGGGGTCAAGTGACTTGCCCAGGGTCACACAGCTGGGAAGTGGCTGAGGCCAGATTTGAACCTAGGACCTCCTGTCTCTAGGCCTGGCTCTCACTCCACTGAGCTACCCAGCTGCCCCCTAACCTCATTGTCTTTTGTTAATATACTTGCTAGCCTGAGAGCTCCAGAAACTGCAAAATGGTAGACTCTCAGAATTGGAAGGATTCTCTGATAGCAATTAGGTCAGCCTATGTTTGATTAAAGATCCTTTCTTCATTGTACCAGACAAGTGACTTTTTGTGCATCACTTGAAAACCTCCAGTAATAGAGAAACCATTACCTTCCATGGCAGTCTATTCCATCACATATCAGGGGCACAGTTGGGTCTTTATCTGTTATTCCTTGTTCCCACTATATGATTGACTGACCAGGCTCCTCTTCTGGTCTCACATTCTCCTTATGTCTTTTGTGCTGCTTCTTGTTTTTGTCATGCTACTTACCTTTTTTCACCTACTGGCTATTTCTATGTTTAAGTCTCCTGCAGCTTTGAACTTGAGAGATCATGGTATTTCATTATTTGTGTCATCACCAGCAGGATATTGGTGTTAGAAAAACCAGCTTTTGTGTCAGGAAGCAGCTTGTGGCCACTGAAAGCACTACATAATTGCTGAAGTACAGTCAGCCTCCATCTCCTCCTCCTTTTTGGTCCCAGGCCTACCTCTGGCACAGATATGAGAAATAGTATGAAAGTCTTACCAATACTTGATAACTTATTGGATGTGCAGTTCAAGGGGTACAGCATACTAGAGCTTTTCTTTTTTCTGTGTGACTCCTGAGCCCCAAGATCATGCTAGAACTGCATCATATAGGAACATAGGGTCTTAGAATTGGATTTAGAGTACTTACCCAGGAAATCTAAGAACTCAGTTTACAGGAGAGGAAGCTGAGAACCAGAGATGGTTTCTGACTTTACCAAGGCCATCTGGCTACTTCATGGGAGATCTGAAACTAGACCCTAGATCAGGGGTTGGCAACGTATGGCTCTCAAGCCATATCTGGCTCTTTTGAGGGCCAGACATGGCTCTTTCTGCAGGAGCCATGAAGTCCATTATTTTTCAGGCGCTGTTACAGGAGCGGCACTGTGAGCACTGTACGGCTCTCATGAAATGACATTTTTAAAAATGTGGCGTTTAGGGCTCTCACGGCCAAAAAGGCTGCCGACCCCTGACCTAGATCTTTCACAATGGAGGCTCATATTGTTTCTAGTACATCATACCATCAGGCTCGGTAGAGGTGTTGGTTTGTTTTGCTGAACTAGGAAGTCCTCTTGGGATAAAGAGAGGTTACAGCAGTAGGTGTCAGTCAGGTTAGGCCACCACCACCATGACCACCATCAACTTTCAGAGTTCAGTGGAAACAGCTCAGCACCCTGAGCCCAAAGACCTCAGAGAATAACCACCTTTGCTGACCAGTGCTCTTGGTCATTTTTCTAGGGAGACGTGACCTTGCCAGTGCTACTGCAGATGTTTCAACCATACCTACTAAGGACCCAGAAAAGAAACTGCTGGCCCCCAAAGTCCTTGAGCTTGTCAAATAGTTCAGCATCAGAAACTGATGACATTTTATCAGTGAAAATGACATTAATGTGAGACTTTAGTTACTAAGGCCCATGGGACTTTTCCATAGGACTTACAATAGAAACCTTTCATGTGAATGGTCTCCTCTATTAGAATTTGAGCCCCTTGAGAACAGATACTGAGTTTTCTGTTTGTATCCTTAGTGCTTATCTAGGGCTTTGCCTGTAGGAATCACTTAATAGATGCTTTTTTTACAAACCTTAAAGTACAATATAATGCTTAGCTATTCCTATTGTTATGGGAGGTAATGGCAACATTCCCAATTTCAGATGGCTTTCAAAGTGAGGTGAATGCAGGTTGATACTATGAGGCAATAAGATATGTTCTCTGAGAGTTTCAATTGGTAATCACAATAGTTGCCTTGACTTTGTCCTGTGATACTGTCTAAGTAGCAAATGAAGAACAAACTTCTTGCCTTATAATAAAGGAAGCAGTGCAGTGTAACCAATTTGACAATTAAAGGTAGAAGAATTTCAAAGGTTTATGCAATATTTGTCTTTCAAAAGTAGGTGCTCAATTAAAAAAAAACTAGAAAAAGAACAAATTAAAATCCCCTACTGAACACCAAATTGGAAATCCTAAAAATTAAAGGTGAAATAAAATTCAATGCAAGAAAACAATTAAATAAAATTAGGAGTTGGTTTTATGAAGAAATCAAAAAAACAGATAAATTGTTAGTATGATCTTTTTAAAAAAACAGAAAAGAGAACCAAATCACCAGCATCAAAAATGAAAAGGGTGAATATACCACTAATGAAGATGAAATTAAAGAAATAATTTGGAGTTATTTGCCTAGCTATATGCCAACAAACTTAACAGCTTAAGTGAAATGGAAGAATACTTACATAAATACAAACTGATCAATTATCCAAGGAAAGAAATACAGTGTCGAAATAAACATATTTTAGAAAAAGAAATTGAACAGGCCATAAATGTACTTCCTAAGGAAAAAACAATATGACCAGATGGATTTACAAGTGATTTCTACCAAATATTTAAAGGTAGACTAATTCTACTATTAAATAAATTATTTGAGATAATAGGTAAAGAAGGAATCCTACCCAACTCCTTTCATGAAACAAACAAATATGGTGCTGGTACCTAAAACCATTAATAGCAAAAAACAGAGAATGAAAATTATAAACCAATTTCATTAATGAATATGGAATCCAAAATAAAATACTAACTAGGAGACCACAATAATATATCATAAAGATTATATATTGTGACCAAATTATTTATATCAAGAATGCAGAGATGGATTAATGTAAGGAAAATTATCAACATAATTAATTATATCAGTAACAAAAGTAACCAAAATTATATGATTATATCAATAAGTACAGAAAAACTTTTGACAAAATATAATACTATTTCCTATTTAAAACACTGGAAAGCATAAGGTATTAATGGATTTTTTCACTCTTACTTTGATAATATTTTATTTTTTGCATAATTATATTTTTAAACAATTTTTAACATTTTTTCAACTTTTGAGTTCCAAATTCTCTCCCTCTTTTCTCTTCCCCTTCCCACTTGCTGAGATAGTAAGCATTATGATAAGGATTTTATAAGTGAAATCATGCAAAATGTTTTTTTTCCATATTAATCATTCTGTGGAAGAAAACTCAAACAAAAAAATGAAGAAAGAAAATGAAATATAGCATTCTTTGGTCTGGATTCAGACTCCAACAGTTCTTTCTGTGTAAGTAACTGGCGTTTTTCATCAAGAGTCCTTTGGGAATGTCTTGGATTATTGTATTGCTGAAAATGTTATTCACAGTTGTTCATCATACAGTATTGCTGTTATTGTATATAATGTTCACCTGGTTCTGTTTACTTTACTTTGTGTCAGTTTGTGTAAGTCTTTCCAGGTTTTTCTCAAATCCTCCTGCTCTTCATTTCTTATAGCACAATAGTATGCCATTACAATCATATACCACAACTTACTCAGCCATTAGATGGACTTTTTCCTAAATGATAAGAAGCATCTACCTAAAACTACAAACAAGTATTTTTTGTAAAGGGGATAAACTATAAATATTCCTAATAAAATTATGAGTAAAACAAAGAAACTCATTATTAATAATATTATTCAGTATTATATTAGAAATTCTAGCAATAGCAATGAGAAAGAGAAGTTGAAGGAATCAGAATGGGCAAAGAGGTAATAAAACTATCTCTTTTTGCAGTTGATATGACACTATATGCAGAATATCCTAGAGATTCAGCTAGAAAGTTGGTTAGACAATTAATTTTTGCAAAGTAGCAGGATATAAAAAAGCTCTCATAAACTGTTAGCATTTCTATATATCACTAACAAAGACCTTCTAGCAGAGACAGAAAGAGATAATCCTTTTAAATAACCATAGACAGAATAAAATATCTAGGAGTATACCAATCAAAACAAACCCAGGATCTATATGAACATAATTTTAAAACACTTTTTTACTCAAAGTCAGATTTAAATATTTGGAGAAATAATTGTGCATGGGTGGTCAGAACCATTATAATTAAAATGAGAATCCTACTTAAGCTAATCTACTCATTCAATGCCATCCCAATTAAATTACCAAAAAATATTTTATTGAGCTAGAACAAATTAATTAAAAAATTCATTTGGATGGAGAAAGGGTCAAGAATATCAAAGGAATTAATTTAAAATATGTAAAGGAAGAAGGTCTAATAGCACTAGATTTTAAACTTATTATAAAGCAGTAATATCAGTCTTATCTGGTACTGGCTAAGAAATAGAAAGGTAGATCAGTGGAACAGAACAGACATGCAATAGTAGAAAAGAATTATAGTAACCTTGTATTTGATGAAAGTAGAGATCCTAGCTTTGGGATAAAAATTCACTATTTGGTAAAAATTATTGGGAAAACCAGAAAGCAGTCTGGCAGAAACTAGGTATAGACCAATATCCTACAGCATTTACCAAAATACAATCAAAATGGATACATGACCTAGACATAAAGGGAAATTTCATAAGTAAATTAGAAGAGGGAACACATTATCTATCATTAATGGAGAGGAGAAAAATTTACAAATTAATGATAGAGGGTAAAATGTGAGGGATAAAATGGATAATTTTGATTAAATTACATTAAAAAGTTTTTGTACAAATAAAATTAATATAGCCAAGATTAGGAGGAAAGCAGAAAATGGGAAGGATTTATAGACAGTTTCTCAGAGGTTTCATATCTCAAATATACAGAGAACTCTATCAAATGTATATGAAAAAGAGCTATTCCCCAACTGGTGAATGGTCAAGAGATATGAACAGATTTGGATAAAGAAATCAAAGCTATATATAGTCATATGAAAATGCTCTAAATCATTACTGATTAGAGAAATTCAAACCAAAACAACTCAGGTATCATATCACACCTCTCAGATTGGCCAAAATGATAAAAGAGTGAAATGACAGATGTTGAAGGGAAAGTGGGAAAATAGAGAAACTATTATACAGTTGGCAGAAGTCTGTGCTAATCCAACCATTTTTGGAGAATTATCTGGAATTATGCCCATAGAGCTATAAAACGGTTTATACCCTTAGTTGCATCAATACTACTGGTAGATCTATTTCCCAAAGTGATCAGGGAAAAGGAAAAAGAACCTATATGTTCCACAATATTTATAACAGCTCTCTTTGTGTTCGCAAAGAACTGGAAATTGAGATGATACCCATCGGATGGGGAATGCCTAAACAAATTGTGGCATATGATTGTGATGGAATACTACTGGAGTCGAGGCTTTTAAAGTATGGATCTGTTGGGTTAGTGGAGGATACAGAATATTAGGGTTGGAACAGGTAGCCTCACTTCCTAGCAGTCACACTATGTTTATTAAGGACACTAATGATCAAGGGACCTGGGTGAATACAAATTTAGATATATCATTACCATTTAAAAATAAAGGCCTCCTACCTGCTACTTGTTAGAGGGCCCATCTTGTTTCACTGGACTCTGAATAAAGGGCTATTATGTGACTAATGGTAGTTTGATATAGTCACCTCCTTGGTTCCTACTAAAGCTTCACAACTCACTCTAGTTCTTACAGAAAGTGACCTCTAAAATTTTAAGTTCCAGAGAAAGAGACTGAGTGACCCGTTTTAGGTCTTCCAGTATTGTAGTCATTTTTGGATACCACTTGAAGCAGGGTTTGTGGGTTTTTTGGTAAAATGTAAGTGATCAGGATACCAAAGTAGAAATGCCAGTTCTCAGAATACAGAGTCCTATAAATATGTGTCCTTTTTAGATGACAGGGAAATGATTGGTAGCTAGTTACTTATTCTGGTTTATAGCAGAAATCATCTAGATCCTTCCCACTTATTGCAGTTCACTAAACCTCATCAAGTGAGCCAAACATTAGAGTTTTTATTGTTGACCTCTCACCCTTTGTATCTTATATGGACCTCCATCTTGGACTTACACTATTGTGGCCTTATCGGATCCAGTCAATATTACATCATCAAAGAAGAGGGACCTTTTTCAAGACCCTGTTTACCATACTGTGGTAATAAGAGGGAGAATTAGGTGGCTCTGAGGAAGGATCCTTCCCTGGTAAAGATGAACTTCTGGTTAGTCTGTGCCACAAGATTAAAGCAGAACTCACAATTCCACACCACTTACTCAGGGCTTGGATTTCCTAATCTTCCACATTAACAAGGTCTGGAACTGGCTACAATAATAGGTGTGACAACTTCTTTTCATTTTCCTGTTGTTTACCATAAGCTATACAAGTGCCATCTCCCATCCTCACTTGCTTTTTATAAGATATTTTGAGGGGAAGTAGTATGTTATACTACTTGGCTTCTTCCATCGCCATTATGGAGGAAATAATTTTCATCCCTCCCTTGATTAGGTACTAAAGGGTGTTAATGTCAGGTTACGGAGGATACAACTCCAAGGGTTTCCATTTGGGTCTGTCTGTAATAACTGACATTTTGCAAATCAGTATGGAGAGCAAGGTGATGGAACATAGAATGAACCAAGTCAGGAAGGAGCTATCAGGTGCAAATTCAGTTGAGGCTCAAGGTATGAAAGGAAGGATTTGAACTGAAATTGGATCTAAATCTGGAGGTTGGTTTAATTTGGGGTAGGCCTAAGTCAACTTGAATTACCAACAACCTGCACTAATCAACTTATAGTCTTCAAATCCTGTGATACCTTCATAGCAAAGAACCTGTTCCTGATTCATACTTTCAAAAGTAAACAACAACATCTAGCATCAAATAACCTGATCTGGGTTGAGCCAGTTTGGCTCTACCAGGTAGACAACTGACAAGCCTGATTACCTTCATTTCAAGATCATCTTCCATCTTTAGCTTAGATTAGAATCTCCTGTTTCCCTCCTCCCAGTCATTCCTCTGCTCCCTCCCTAAGTCTATCAATATAAAATCTTCAATCTTACCCAACGTGAATGCCATCTTTACCTTAGGGTGTAGTGGCTATATAATTGGGAATTGGAGGGAAGAGAAGACTTATTTCAACTACAGTAAAGATTTAACTTGCAGTCAATAGCATTATCCATATCAAGGCCAGGATAGACAGAAGCAGCTATGTATTCCCAAACACATATTCTTCACTTAGCTGACTATTCTGGGACACTGTTATACTGAAGTTGAGTTTAGCAGATTCATCACAACAAATCCTGTGAGGTCCTTTGTGTTTCACTATCTCAATTCAAGTGTTACACTTAGGTATCTATCATTCAAACACAACTCAGCTTCAGATCTTCATATCACCAGGACCCTAATATAACATCTTTCATCTCCATTATGGAGGAAATAATTTTCATCCCTCTCTTGATTAGGTATTAAAGGGTGTTGATGTCAGGTTATGGAGGATGCAACTCCAAGGGTTTCCATTTGGGTCTGTCTCTAATAACTGGCAGAGTACTATATCGGCATTCCCTTCCAAAACTCCATTCTCACCAGGATCATACTTTGATTGACAGCAAATTTGGCTCAGAAAGGAGATCTTCCACCCACCTTCACTTAAACAAAGATTCCCTTTAACTCTGTGGTCTTCCCTTTGAGGCTTTCAATGGAAATTTGGATAGCTTAGTGGACTCATGAAGGGTACCTTTGATGATGCGGTTCCACGGCGTTCCCTTCTTTTTAACGCCAGTGTGACTCAGACATATGATAAGAATGGCAAAGAAGATGAAGGGAAAGGAAGAAGAAAAAGTTGATAGTGTTTCTATATCAATAGAACAACCTATGGAGGCCAGCTAGGAAAAGGTTTTTCCCTCCCAGAGAGTAAAGGGGAAGGGGGCAATTTGAAAGGTGCTGCACTAGGTTCTCTTCTAGATGTTTGATGTTGGTTGTTGAAGTGTTATCCTCCTCACTTTCCAGAGTAGGGAACTGAGGCTCAGAAAGGTTGTGAATGCCTGAGGTAACATAGCTAGTAAGTGTCAAGAGGCAGGGTTCAGGTCCAGGTTCAGTACTCATTACACAACACCTTTTCCCTTTCTGTTGCAGTAATGTTCTTCACTCTATATGCAAAACTGCATAGTTCAGCTATATCTAAGACAATTAACGGATGATAAAATCAGTTCTGTAAGTACCTGAAATTAACATTGTGAATGTGAGAGGGTGGATGAATGAAAAAAAATCTTACAGTACATAAAATCTTTTAATTCATCACTGCTCTAAAGCATATCAGTAAATATTACGTCTCTTACTAGATTGAATCACAGCACCCATATATTCTTGGTTCTCATCTAGATAAAGTAAAGCATCTCATTTAGGAGCTTGCTAATTAGTGCTACAATGTATAGTCATCAATCAGCTAATATTATTAAACTTGTACTATGTGCCCAGCCCTGTGTTAATCATATTGGTAAATTCACAAAGATTCTGCCCTTCAGATGTTTAGTACATAATTCACTTGGCAAAGGGACATATTATAAAGTTCATTTTTCTATGGTATTAGAATGTATTTCTGTTCGTCTTAAGAATGATGTTGCTAATTCAGGATAATCACTTTTGGGCTAATGAGTAGGAATTCTACTGATTAATTCAATTTGAAAAGCACTTTATGAGTACCTGTAGTGTTCTGGTCCCTATCCTAGGCTCTGGAGGGGACAAGACAGAAAACAAGTCCTTTCCATGAAGGAGCTTCCATTCAGCTGAAAGGCAGAGAAGGTGAACGGGATTTTTAAACCACTAAATACAATGTAATTGCAGAAGAACAGACACAACCTAATGACTACAAAGACCAGGAAAATTTTTACTTAGGAGCCAGCATATAAACTGAGCATTATAGAAGGAAAAAATTATAAGAGGTGATGGTAAGGAGGGCATTTTAGGTGCATGCTTTGCAACAATACAGAAGGAAGAACTTTTCAGGAATTCATGTATCCCCTCCACATCATTGCCTCAAAAAATTGGAAATTCCTCATAAAGTTTTTTGGCTCCCACTTCAGACCAAGAGAAGAAGTCTGACTTTTTCTTTTATGGGCTGTTTAGATACCTTATTGTAAAAATTGGGTTAAGTATTTGAATATAGTTTTTTCACTATATATTTTCTAAAGTTTTATCCTGTGCAGCTTATTCAAAACTCCCCCCCCCCAAATTTCTGTTTAATTTCTTATGCCAATCAGATATATCAAAGCCAGGATGGAGAAAGTTTCAGAGTGGAAGTAGTGGGCCAAGTTTAGCTGAACCACAAATTTAATGTGAATTATGGCTGGGTAGGTAAGCTAGAAGGAGCTTTGAATGCAAACCTGGGCAATTTGTTCTTTATCCTGGAGGGCATGACAAGTCAATAAAGATTAATACAGGTATTCAAGCAGTCCACAGTTAAAAGTCAGGAGTCTGATTAGGAAGCTTTCCCTGTAGTTGGGGTTAGATGGCCTGAAGTGAGCAGATACAAGAGATGTAGAGATGAGAATTAGACAACACTTGCCAACTGATTACATATGGAGGGAGAAGAAAGATAGGTTGAGAATGGCTCCAAGGTTATAAACCTGTGTAGCTGAAAGGATGTTAGTACCTTCACTAAATTGCAAAAAGTGTGAAGGCAGGAAAGGTTTAGGGGACAAAATGGATTCATTTTTGGATTATTAAGTTTGAAATACCTATAAGAAACAGGCCTGGATTTCAGGAGAGATGCTTTCTGTACAGTATATGTAGGAATATCTTCTGCATATTGAAGAAAATTAATGCACTAATGAGAGTAATCTCTTCATCTTAGCCTGGGCTCAATTGAAGGTGCCCCAATCCACTTCTAGGGAAAAAAGATGAGGAGCCAGCCAATATCTCTTTTGCCCACCTCCCTTCCCACAATTTTGGCCAGGCTCCAGACCCAATATGTATTAAAATGTTGCTCTCAATATATTCTGTAAGGGTAAGCCATTCATGTCTTAGAGAAGAGAGGTGTTCCTTTAAAGTGACTCTTGAGAAAGGCATTTTGATTTCTCTTTGTGTATTTTCTGATTCTAATAATGTCCACAATATTAAGGTTAGTGATTTAGATCATTCTTGTGTATGTTTCTGTAGGTCAAACAAGTGCCACCCATTTAAACATGCAAAGTGAAAGCTTAATAGTCTTCTGAAAGTAGCCCAAATGTTCTATTTTAAGAAGTTAGGCCCAGTGAGTATTCTGTCTGAAACAATTTTCATTGCTCTTTAATTGGTAGCACATTGTCATCTATTCCCTCCTTCCCCCTCCCAAACTTGGGGAGAAAAAGAAAACAACAAAAACATGTGCATAATTTATTTTGTGTATTTAGAGGCTGTTATAATTTTAATCACTAAGTGTTTAAATTCAAGAGTATACTTTTCCCTTCTGACATTCAGAGGTATAAATACCCTTCTTTCAGTCAATCTCTTCCTGTGAATATTGTTCTGGTCACAAGGCTATTTGTCTTTTATCATATTTGTCAAAAATGTCCTTCTGCTATCATTGCTTTTTTTGCAGTTGTTTCTCAGTTAAAATACAGGATGTCCCAAAAGTCTTAATGTAGTTTTAAGCTATTAACAACATTGGGTATAGACACCCTGTGTATCATGGTTTGCTTTTTCCCTTTGAATGTGACAAGTAGCCTAAAATTTGAACAAAAAAATCCTTGTACCTTGCCATCTTCCAATTAGCTAGCCACTTTATCACATCATCTGAAATGTGTAAAAGGGAGGGATTCTACCCACTTAGGATGGGATGTAAAGAGGAGAATTTCTTGTGTCGCTCCATTGCCGTGCCCAAGTCATATGCCACTGGGCTAAGATGTGCCTTCTACCCTAAATCTTTCAGATTCCATGATCCATAGAGTTCTTAAAGTATAACGTTGGAAGAGAAGGTACATAGGCATATGTGAGCTCTGCCAGTGCTGTGTTGGTCATCCTATGACATAGCCAATAGCTATTTTCATGGGAATTTTTATGACTTATGTAATACAGGGCAGCATATATCCCAAAACCCAGAAAAGCTTGACCAGTCTGATCATTTTGAACATGCACTTTGGATAGCAGTAGGGGAAAAGATTAGAGTTGCAAATCTTATTCCTGATTTGTTTTTTGAATAAACATGGAGAAGGGAGTGGTTAGGAGGGAAATCTCACCACCCAGTGAGAGCCTCCCCTTTCCATTCATTGAAACATAAATATTCACCCTCTTGATGCCAATTGCAGCCTATCCAGGCCATATCATGCTATGTTAAGGTAATTACCTTCAGCCCCCTCTTCCAACACTCTGCTCCTGTCACTGTCAAAGCAGAAGAGATTCTTTAATTCTCACATAGTGGCTGGATATGAGTTAACTATTGGTGATGCAGTGGATACAGCTGGGAACTTGGAGTCAGAAAAACTGAATTGGAATGTTGCCCTAGATCAGTGATGGCAGACTTTTTAGAGATGGAGTGCTAGGCCTAGCCCCACCCCACATCCCAGAGACCATGTGCCTGGTCCTGCTCTCCCACCAAGTGCTGGGCATGCCTTGCCGCACCCTTACCCCACACAGGGGAGGGTGGAAGCCCTCCCATTGAGCTGCTGGGCAGAGGGACAGGGATGGGGAAAAAAGTTGTTAGGTCTGATAAAGAGTGGGAGGGGAGAAGCTCTATCTGAGTCCCTCTGCCTTTCCAGTAATAAATCCTTGGGTGGGGGGAAGTGGGACGGGAAAGAGCAGACATGTGCCCATAGAGAATGCTGTGCATGCCATCTTTGGCACTTGTGTTTATAGGTTCACCATCACTGCCCTAGTTCTATGACTGAGAAAATTCCTTGACTTCTGTCTCAGTTTTCTTATCTATAAAGCGAGGATAATAATAGCATCTACCCTTGCAGTCTTATTATGGCAATCAAATAAGTTTGTATAGTTAAGTACTTTGTAAACTTTAAAGTGGTGTATAAATATCAGCTGTTGTTATTATTATAATTATTATTGTAGTATATAGAGGCCTGGACTTGGAGTCAGGCAGACTTGGAGCAAATCTTGCTTTAGACACTTATAGCTATGGGATATTAGATAGTTTATTTGGCCTCTATGGACCTTGGTGTCCTCATCTGTAAAATGAAGGAGTTGAACTCAGTGATCTCACAGGACTCTTCTACTTTGAAATCTATGATCCTAATCCAAGTGGGATTCTGGGAAGATGGTGGCTTAGATGGAGCCAATCTTAAAACCTCTGTACCCTTACACACTGAGATAGAAAATAATGTGCTCCAAGAAGAAAGAGGACCAAATCTAACAATGGGACAGAGCAGGGGAAACCCTACTGCTGGATAGCTAAAGAGGTATGCCAAGAAAAAGGCTTGAATTCTTGAACTGTCGGGTCTGAGGGTATAGAAGGGGAATCCCAGGATTCCTCCCTCACATGCTCTGCGGAATCTTCAGTGGCCCCTGAAATCTCAGGGCAGGTGGGTGCACTCACCGACCTGGAGAAGAGAGGGGAGTTGAACGCAGGCACTGGGGAGGTGACTGGAGGAGAAAGCCAGAAAAACACAGCAAAAATGCTTAGACCATGGCAGCATAGAGAGAGCCAAACCTAAGACCACAGACCACTTGGCTTCAACACACCAAGATAGAGAACAAAAGGCTTCAAGAAGAAAGAAAACCAGATCAAACACAAGGACAGAGCAGGGGGACCCTACTTCTGGGCAGCTCAGCTCAGGGAAAACACTCCCCCCACTTTTTTCTCCTCTCTATGTTTTAGCTTCAGGTCAGATTAAGCAGTACAGATTAATCCAAGCAATACAGGCCTAATACCATCAATTGGACAGACAAAAATTGGGCAGAGAAAGTAACTTCAAACCTCCATTGCCAGTTCGGGGGAAGATCTTTCATCAAATATCATTAAATAAATCTGCTCAAACTAGCAGAACAGAAAAGGAAAAAAAATGTGAGTAAATAACAGAAAAAGAGAAAAGAAATGACAATTGACTTCTTTCAAGGAAGTGAAAAGAGAGTAAATGAAATAGAAATAGAAGAGGAAAAAGTTCCAGTGAATTGGGCACAGTCTTTAGAAGATCTCAAAATTCAATTAACTCAAGAATTTCAGAAACTCAGAAAGCAATCAAGAGAGAGGTAAGAAAGGCTGAAGACAATTTGAAAAAGGAAATACATGAATTAAACAAGAAAATAAAGTCTTAAAAGCCAGATTTGGCCAGCTTGAAAATGAAGCAAAAAGGCAAAAGATGATCTACAAAGAAAATCAGACCAGAAGGAGAAGGATGACCAAAAAGCCAGGCATGAAAAATTCAGTCTTTAAAAAATAGAATTCAACAACTAGAAGGAAATGACTTCACAAGGCAGAAAGAATATATAAAACAAAATTTAAAAAATGAAAAATTTGAGGAGAATATGAAACACCTCATTGATTCAGCCAAAGATCTGCATAACAGAGCTAGAAGAGACAATTTAAGAATTATTAGTTTACCAGAACATCATGATAAAAGAAAAAATTTAGACATCATCCTACAAGAAATTATTTGAGACAATTACCCTGACAGTCTTGAACAAGAGGGAAAAATGGAAATTGAAAGAATCTACAGATCACCTCCTACATTTAATCCACAGCTGCCAACTTCCAGGAATATTATAGCCAAATTCAAAAACTACCAGACCAAAGAAAAATATTACAAGCTGCTAAAAAGAAGTCATTCAAATATCAGGGAACTACACTTAGGACAACACAGGATCTGGCTATATCTACATTGAAGGACTGGAAGGCATGGAACATAATATTCTGGAAAGAAAGAGAACTGGGGCTACAACCAAGAATCAACTATCCAGCAAAACTGACTATATTTTTGCAGGGGAAAGTATGGTCATTAAATAAAATCGAGGACTTCCAAGCATTCATCAAGAAAAAAAACCAGACTTAAAAAGAAAGTTTGTTGCCCAAATACAGAACTTAAGAGAATCACCATAAGGTAATTAAGAGAATGGGGGGAGGGGGAAAATCTTTTCTTTAAAAGAACCAATAAATTCAATCAATTTGTATCCCCCCCAAAAAGAAGATATTGGCAAAACTAAAAATCATTATTACCAACAAGTTAAGTAGAAGAAGATTACATAGAGGGAACAGTGACAAAGTATAAGATGAAATGTCAAGATATATATACATACAAAACTAGTGGGGGGAAAGGTAATATTAGGAAAACTGGGAAAACAGACAAAATGGAGTAAATTTATATTCCATAAAGAAGCTCGTGGGGCCAACAGGGAAGAATAACAATACACTGTAAGGGTAAAGAGGTTGGAAAGAGGAAATATTTAATACTTAAGTGCATTGAAATCAACTTGAAGAGGGAAGAACAATCAGATCCATTGGGGCAGAGAAATGATTCACACCCTAAGGAGAAGCAGAAGGGTAACAAAAGGAGGTAGGGAGGGAAGTAACACTAAGAAGGGAGAGGGTGGGGGGATGTGGTGTAGCTTAAAAAAGATTCTAAAGAAGAATAAGAGGGGAATAAGAAGGGAGAGGGGAGGAAGGGAAGTACAATAAGGGAGGGGATTAGGGAAACTTATTAAAAACAAAACACTGGTATAGAAGGAAATAGTGAAAGAAGAAAGGGCAGGACAAGGAGAGAGAATCAAAATGTCTGGGAATACACAGTTGATAATTATAACTCTAAATGTGAATGGGATGAACTTGCCCATAAAACAGAAGCAAATAGCAGAGTAGATGAGAAACCAAAATCCTACCATATGTTGTCTACAAGAAACACGAATGAGACAGGCAGACATACATAGAATAAAAATGAAAGTATGGAGCAAAATCTATTGGGCTTCAACTGAGAAAAAGAAGGCAGGGGTTGCCATCATAATCTCTGACAGAGCCAAAGTAAAAATAGATATGGTTAAAAGAGAGAGGGAAGGTAACTACATCCTAATAAAAGGCAGTATAAACAAGGAAGAAATATCAGTACTCAATATGTATGCACCAAATGGTATAGCTTCCAGATTTCTAAAGGAGAAGCTAGTGGAGCTCAAGGACAAAATAGATAGAAAAACTATACTAGTGAGGGACCTCAACCTTCTCCTATCATATCTAGATAAATCAAACCAAAAAATAAATAAGAAAGAGATAAGAGAGGTGAATGAAACCCTAGAAAAATTAGAGTTAATAGATATATGAAGAAAAATAAATAGGGACAAAAAGGAAAACACCTTCTTTTCAGCAGCACATGGAACATTCACAAAGATTGACCATGTACTAGGGCATAGAAACATGGCAAAGAAATGCAAAAAATCAGAAATAATAAATGCAACCTTATCAAATCATAATGCAATAAAAATAGCTATTAGCAAGGCTACATGGAGCAGAAAACCAGAACATTATTGGAAATTAAATAATATGATTCTCCAAAATAAGTTAAAGAATAAAACATAGAAACAATTAATAATTTCATTGAAGACAATGACAATGATGAGACTTCTTACCAAAACCTATGGGATGCAGCCAAAGCAGTTCTAAGGGGAAAATTTATATCCCTGAGTGCATATATTAACAGATTAGGGAGGGCAGAGGTGAATGAATTGGGCATGCAACTTAAAAACTAGAAAACGAACAAATTAAAAATCCCTAGATGAAAACTAAATTAGAAATACTAAAAATTAAAGGAGAAATTAATAAAATCAAAAGTAAAAGAACTATTGAATTAATAAATAAGACTAGAAGCTGGTATTTTGAAAAAATAACAGATAAAATAGACAAAGTACTGGTCAATCTAATAAAAAAAGGAAAGAAGAAAACCAAATTGACAGTATCAAAGATGAAAAGGGAGACCTCACCTCTAATGAAGGGAAAACTAAGGCAATCATTAAAAACTATTTTGCCCAATTACATGGCAATAAATATACGGCAATAAAAATAAAAGGCAATCTAGGTGATATGGATGAATATTTACAAAAATATAATTTGCCTAATTTAAAAACAGAAGAAATAGAATACCTAAATAATCCCATATCAGAAAAAGAAATTGAACAAGCCATCAAAGAACTCCCTAAGAAAAAATCGCCAGGGCCTGATGGATTCACAAGTGAATTCTATCAGACATTCAAAGAGCAACTAATCCCAATACTATACAAATTATTTGATATGATAAGCAAAGAAGGAGTCCTACCAAATTCCTTTTATGACACAAATATGGTACTGATTCCAAAGCCAGGTAGATCAAAAACAGAGAAAGAAAACTACAGACCAATCTCCCTAATGAACATAGATGCAAAAATCCTAAATAGAATACTAGCAAAAAGACTCCTGGGGCAGCTGGGTAGCTCAGTGGATTGAGAGTCAGGCCTAGAGATGGGAAGTCCTAGGTTCAAATCCGGCCTCAGACACTTCCCAACTGTGTGATCCTGGGCAAGTCACTTGACCCCCATTGCCCACCCTTACCACTCTCACCTAGGAGACAATACACAGAAGTTAAGGGTTAAAAAATATTAAAAAAAAAGACTCCGGCAAGTGATCATGATGGTTATCAACCATCATGATCAGGTGGGATTTATACCAGAAATGCAAGGATGGTTCAACATTAGGAAAACCATCATCATAATTGACCATATCCACAAGTTAACAAACAAAAAAATCACATGATCATCTCAATAGATGCTGAAAAAGTCTTTGACAAAATACAACATCCATTCCTATCGAAAACATTAGAAAGTATAGTAATAGAAGGACCTTTCCTAAAAATAATAAACAGTATATATCCATCAACAAACAACATCTGCAATGGGGATAAATTAGAAGCCTTCCCAATAAGATCAGGCATGAAACAAGGATATCCATTATCACCTCTATTATTTAATATTGTACTAGAAACACTAGCAGTAGCAATTAGAGAAGAAAAAGAAATTGAAGGTATAAAAATAGGCAGTAAGGAGACCAAGCTATCACTCTTTGCAGATGATATGATGATCTACTTAAAAAATCCTAGAGAATCAGCTAAAAAGCTAGTAGAAATAATCAACAACTTTAGGAAAGTTGCAGGATACAAAATAAATGCACATAAATCAATAGCATTTCTATATATTTCCAACACATAGCAGCTGCAAGAGTTAGAAAGAGAAATTCCATTTAAAATCATCCTAGACAATATAAAATACTTAGGAATCTATCTACCAAAACAAACACAGGAATTATATGAACACAACTACAAAACACTTTCTAAACAATTAAAACAAGGTCTAAACAATTGGCAAAACATTGAGTGCTCATGGGTAGGATGAGCTAACATAATAAAAATGACCTTTCTACCCAAATTTACTTATTTAGTGCCATACCTATCTAACAACCAAGAAACTTTTTTACTGAACTAGAAAAAACTATAACAAAGTTCATTTGGAAGAACAAAAGATAAAGAATATTAAGGGAAATTCTGAAAAAAAAAACTTGAAGGAAGGTGGCCTAGTAGTACCAGATATTAAACTATACTATAAAGCAATGGTCATCAAAACAATAAGAGACAGAAAGGAGGATCGATGGAATAGACTTGGGGTAAGTGACATCAGCAAGACAGTGTATGATAAACCCAAAGAGCCAAACTTTGGGGACAAAAACCCACTATTTGACAAAAACTGCTGGAAAAATTGGAAAATAATATGGGAGAGATTGGGTTTAGAGCAACATCTCATACACTACACCAAGATAAATTCAGAATGTGTGAATGACTTGAATATAAAGAAGGAAACTATAACAAAATTAGGCTAACACAAGATAGTATAATTGTCAGATCTCTGGGAAAGGAAAGATTTTAAAACCAAGTAAGAGTTAGAAAAAATGACAAAATGTAAAATAAATTATTTTGATTACATTACATTGAAAAGGTTTTGTACAAACAAAAACAATGTAGCCAAAATCAGAGTGGAAATAACAAACTGGGAAAAAATCTTTATAACAAAAAATTCTGACAAAGGTCTAATTACTCAAATATACAAGGAGGTAAATCAATTGTACACAAAAATCAAGCCCTTTTCCAATCGATAAATGGGCAAGGGACATGAATAGGTAATTTTCAGATAAAGAAATCAAAAGTATCAATAAGCACATGACAAAGTGTTCTAAATCTCTAATAATTAGAGAAATGCAAATCAAAACAACTCTGAGGTATCACCTCACACCTAGCAGATTGGCTAAAATGGCAGCAGGGGAGAGTAATGAATGTTGGAGGGGATGTGGCAAAATTGGGACATTAATGCATTGCTGGTGGAGTTGTGAACTGATCCAACCATTCTGGATGGCAATTTGGAACTATACCCAAAGAGCGCTAAAAGATTGCCTGCCCTTTGATCCAGCCATAGCATTGCTGGGTTTATACCCCAAAGAAATTATAGATAAAAAGACATGTACAAAAACATAGCCATGCTCTTTGTGGTGACAAAAAAATTGGAAAATGAGAGAATGTCCTTTGATTGGGGAATGCCTGAACAAATTGTGTTATATGCTGGTAATGGAATATTATTGTGCTCAAAGGAATAATAAATTGGAGGAATTCCATGTGAACTGGAATGACCTCCAGGAATTGATGCAGAGTGAAAGGAGCAGAACCAGGAGAACATTGTACACAGAGACTGATACACTGTGGTAAAATCGAATGTAATGAACTTCTGTACTAGCAGCAATGCAATGACCCAAGACAATTCTGAGGGATTTATGGAAAAGAACGTTACCCACATTCAGAGGAAGAACTACAGGAGTGGAAACACAGAAGAAAAACAACTGCTTGAACATGTGGGTTGATGCAGACATGATTTGGAATGCAGACTCTAAATGACCACCCTAGTATAACTATCAATGATATGGAAATAGGTCTTGATCAATGACACATGAAGAAATCAGTGGAAATGCACATCAGCTATGGGGGGGGGTTCACTTGAGGGAGGGAAGAGTAAGAACATGAATCATTCATGTAACCATGGAAAAAATTTTTTTCTAAAAAATAAAATAAAAAACTGATCATTAATATTTTAGTGTGAATTATTACTTTCCTACAAACAGCTAACTATGTTCAAGCCTCTGCCACCATGACCCACAGGGCAGGTAAATTTCCACAGAGGTGTAGAGAGATGAAAGATCTGGACTAGGGAATCTGTTTAGGATGAACAGGCTGGGGTGGATAGGGAAGACACATTTTAGCCTGGGGACAGACCTGATCCCAGTTGGCAAAGAAACTTGGAATATTTCATTTTAAAAAGTGGCATAACCCAACATCAGGGAATAGATGATGAGAGGCTAGAAAAATGAGACTGGAACAAAAGGCTAGCTGACATGACTTCAGGAGCAGGAAATAGAAAAATAATAATAAAAGCTATTCTTATTGCCAAAGATGATTAATTTTTATATTTTGTTACCCTTCGATACCTAAAACAAATGCTACAGTTTCCCAGACAGTCAAATTGGTCACTTTTCAGCTATTGAATGATAATATAGGATCTTTCAGGGCAGAGAACACCCACTATGTTTAACCTTTTTACTGGTTTTTTAACCCACATATACTCTTCAGAGGAATATTAAGCCTTCACTTTACATTTTAAATGCTCTGCACCTGGTTTAAACACCATAATACAACTCCCCATGCACCCAAAATTGCCTTGGCAAACAGAAATTTGAACAGTAAGAGCCTTTTAGATGAAAATCCCACTTTTCATGTCCCTTCTCCTTCCCCCACATCTGAAAGGCTTAAAGAGTGACTATGTCAAACATAGGCTACCAGAGGCAAGGTGAGGGTGCCTTTCTCTGAGCCAGCTGAAAGATCTGTGGCTGATCTGAGAACTCCAACCCGTTAGGCTAAAACATACATGCACACATACAAACTGATAACCATCTGGAAGAACTAAAATTATATTAAAAACAATGGAAAGAATTATGTGACTGCATTTCTATGTTCTTTGAAATTCCTATCACCACCTGCAAGGTTCAAATAGTTTTTTAAAAAGTCTTTTAGAGCAAAGGCCCAGCAAATGCCCCCGGACAGGGCAAAGGGTGTCCAGTTCAGCCAGCAAACATAGAAGACTCCAGGCAATTCTTTTGCAGCCAAATCCCACTTAAAACAATCCCCAGTCTCTCCTGGGATCTCCTGTAATCCTGGGATTAGGAGGATCAGCACCAGCACTGGTTGCTCTTTGCTCAGGGAATTTGCTCAGGCTGGTTGGAGGGGCTGGCTCTATTTTTCTTCCAATTTCAAATTCTGGGGTTGGGAGACTTTTCCTTATTCATGAATAAGGACTCCGGGTGGTCTTTGTGCAATAAAGGTACTGCACAGTCTTCTCAGATTGAGTCTGAATTGTGGAATACCTTTATTTCACCAGTTGGGGGATCAAAGTCAAATTTCCTACCTTGCCCCTCCAACTATTCTTTTTGGGGGATAATCCTGCATGTCACTTTAAAATCTATAAACCTTACAGAACCCTTCTATTTTCTCTCAAAAGAATCTTGCCTTCAATACTCATTGAAATCAATAAGAGATGGGCCAGATCACTGTAACTAGCCCAAGTTTCCAGGTGTAAGTAGAAGGTTAGCAATTTGTTCACTGGAATCTTTGGCCTTGGGATCCCTTCCCTCCTCTTGTCTGTTAAAGTCCTAATTTATTGACCTCTCTAGGGTCTGGCGGTATTAGTCTTGCTTTTGCTTGATAACCAGGTAGATTCTTGTTTTCTGGTGTTAATACTTTTTTTTTACCCTGTGCATGTAAAATACAGAGAAATAGCAGCTGTGGTAAAGGAGATCTCTCTGCTATGGATGCTATAAATGCAGTACATTAGGCAAATAGAAATGCTATGCATTTTTCATCAATTCAAAGGATTTAAGAGTCAGGAAGATTTGAATTATAAATGCTATTTTTTCAGCTTCCATCTCCCAGCTTCCAAGAGCCCTCCAACATTTCACTCTCACCCCATTTCTTTAAGATGGAGGAGTAGGTAGATATTAAAAAGATTCTATGTTCCGCCTTCTATGATCATTACTTTATTTTCCAGAAGTGTATCCTATTCCGGTAAGATAGATATGTCCCATTGATCTTAGACTTATGCTGTTCCATGGCTGTGATTTCTTTCTGTGAAATCATCCTTGAGTATTTTAGATTTATTACCAATTGGCTGGTGCAGTGTGGTTTTCAGTTGCTGAAAATTTAGAGTCCATTACAAAAGTGAGGTTTGGAGTAATTTCCTGGATTGTCTGTGAAGCCAAAGTCCCCACCAAGTGGACATTCACCATATTCACCCCCACCCCCCTGATTCTCTGACCCTCTTTGGGCTATCTATCCCAATTGAGCAAATCTGTCTTCCTTGCCTAACTAGTTAATCTTAGAGAGGGAATTAGGCCACTAGATCTTCCCCACCCAAGGTTTTAATTACTTTTACTGTAGGTAAGCAGTCTTCTAGTAACTAAGAGCAGAGTGGTACATTCCAGAGTATGGCTGTTCTTTGCTTTATTTATATCCGGGGAATCTAAATCATGGGGAAAAAACTCAAGTTCACAGCATCATGTAAGAAACTATTTTTCTCTCTTTTTTACCCTTGAGCAAAAATAACTTCTCTTTAAAGCACAACTGGAGGATCAGTACCTGAGATATCATACTAGGTAAAATTTCAATGGATATATATCCCCTTCAAAAGAGAAAAACTATAATCTGGAGACAGAATATTGGGATTTGAGGGAGAAGGTATTTTTTTCTCTTCCATTTGTTAAAAACCTCCAGCTGACTCTGTCATCCCCTCATGCTTTCAGTCTATATCTCTTCTCCCTTTCAAAGCTGAAAACTTGGACAAAAAAAGAAGTCATCCAGCAAACCAACAACAAAACACTCACTGAATGTCAAATATATGCTGAGCTTAATGCCAAGCACTAATGTGGAATGGTTCCTACACTGAAAAAGGCTATATATTCTAAAGGGATGCAACATGTATAACAAGTATGTGAAAATATAGACACAAGATATGTAAGACAACTCCACAGTAATTTTGATTGGACTAGCAGCTTGGGAATAAGGTAAGTTCCCTTCTAGGAGGTGGCCTTTAAGTGGAGCTTTGAAGGAAATCCATGAATCCAAGAGGCAGAGGTGAGGAGGGAGTACATTAAAGACAGGGGAAAAGCTTGGAGATGGGTCGTTGAGTTTCACAGAATCAGAAGATGGGCAATCTGGCTAGACTCCATGATGTGGAGGAAGGAGAATGATCTATACTAAACCTGCAAAGGGAGATTGGAGGCACATTGTGAAGGAGACAAAATTCCAAAGGAAAATATTTTTGACCCTTATGTTCTAGAGGGCCACTAGAGTTGGAGTAAGAGCATGACAAAGTTAGACTTGGGCAATAGCATAAAGGAATGTGGGCTTTAGGAATATCACTGGCAATTACGTGGAAGATACATTAGAGAGGCAAAAGACTTGTTGCAGAGAGATTAATTAGGGAGTCACTATAAAAATCCAGGCAAGAGGTGATGAGGGTCCTTACCAGGATAGGGAATATCTGTGTGAGCAGAAGAGACAAAGAAGCTTGAGATGTCACAGAGACAGAATTAACAAGACTTGGCAACTGAATGCTTGTGGGTCTACCTAGCAGTGGTATTGTGGGTTAAAAGGCATGAATGGTTTAATGATAATATAGGTAAAAGTCCAAATCCCTTTTCAGAATGGCTAGACTAATTCAAGGCTCCAATGATAATGTCTTCACGAGTCTATTTTCCCTAGGCACCTCCAACTTCTGACGTTTTCCTTTTCTATCATCTTTATCAATTTAATCAGTGTGAATATGAACCTCAGAACTGCTTTGATTTCCATTTTCAAATTATTAGTGACTTCAGGCAAAGTCCCTTCCCCTCACCCATAGTGCTGTTGAAAGCTTGGGTCTCATTCCTTGAAAACTAACTGGTCATATCCTTTAACCATTTATCAATGTCTCATATTCTTCTAAATTTGAATCAGTTCATTATATATCTTAGAAATGAGAGGTTTTTTTTCAGAGAAACTTAGGGCCCAGAATTTCTTCTATTTTACTTTTAGCTAATGCAACAACTATTAATGAAATCTCTACAAAGGGCAAGGCCCCAAACTCATTTAGGGCAGGTTAGGCAGCCAGGAAATCTTTAGGAAACATCTATTATGTGCCAGGGACTGGGCTAAGTAAGCACTGATGATACAAAAAGGTGAAAGAATAGTCTACACCCTCAAGGAGCTCCCATTCTAATGGAGGTGACAAGTGAAAAAGGCCACACAACTTGGAATAACTAAAACACATGTAGGAGAGATGAAAGTCAATCTCAAAGGAAGGCACTAGCTGTTGATGTATGGTTTTGGAGAGGAAGGGATGAGCAAAAGCTTTCTGTAGAAGATGGCCTTTGAATTGGGTCTTTAGGGAATCCAGGAAAGCCAAGAGTCAAAGGCAAAGAAGGAGAGCCCTGGGGCCTGAGGTGTATACCTAATGATGGGATACCCAGTATAGAGCCCTCCTCACATGGCCAATGGACAAATCCAGACTGTGGGTTTTCCCTACCCTACCTTACTAACATGTGCTTTTTTTTCTGCCTTTGATGCTGCTCTGCCTTATGCAGGGCTGGTACCTAAAATAAAGATGATCCCTTGTATATAGAAACATGTGTTTATTCTTACATTTCTAATGTTTGGAATTTCATTATACCAAAACATCTGAAAAAAATCAATCCCTCATCCATCTGCCTATCAAGGCTTGGATTAAGGATTTATGAGAATTGATGACAGAACCAGTGCAGCAGAGAGTGATCCCCTAGCTGCCTCTTTCACCTAGGATCTTTCTTTACTGGCAAGGGAAGTTTGAGTTCAGGGAAGAAAGCACAACTATGATCATGATGGCCATACAAGTGCTAATAGCATTAGCAGGATGCTTCATGTATTTGGTGTCTACTGGCTTTCTCCCAGTTTAACAACTTAAATAATGAACTTGAGTTGATTCGATTTTTTAAAGCTTTCATTCTCCTCTTTAAGCCTGTGTTTCATAAGCTTAATGGACTTGCTCAGGTTTGCGATGGAGACAATCCACCAGGTGAATAGCCCTAAGCTCAGGAGCTTGGAAGGGCTTATTCTTCAAGGCTGCTTACTATCTGGAGTTGTACTAGTCGACATGTTCTGATTATAATGCCACAAAGCCCCGATGATATTTATTGCAGAATGAAAATGTATTTTGCACCCAACCCCAATCCTCCTCCTTCTCCTTTGCATAAGTAGAATAAGTTTAGCATTAACTAAGGTGAAGCCTGAATAGAACTGACAAATTCAGAGGCTGAAATTTAGGATTACATTTATGGATTGCATCTCCAATATATCAGCATCAAAATGTCAAGGCCGGTAAGTCACAGGCAGAACTTGTTTATGTGGCTTTGGGAACTTTTTGTTCATGGCATTTCTGGGTTATCTAGCACTGGTCAGAGCAACAGACTGATAGGCCTGTTGAGAGGAATCCAAGGCTTAAAAATCCTTCCAAACCAGAGATTTACTCAGGCACATGGGGAGAATAAAGTGGATCTTTAAGAAGAATGTAGGTTGTTGTGTTTTTTTTCTCCCAGAGAAAGGAAGAAGGAAAAAAAATTACAGCAAGGCAGCCTGAGCTGGCGTTATTTTTTGGGAAATATACAAGGGTCCTTACACTTTGAACAATCTGAAAGGCCAAAGCCTTTGGTTTCTTTATTTCTAGGAGAAGAGTTGCTAATGAGATGTCTTGTTTGAGTTTCACTTAAAAGGAAAGGATGGGGACTTTCAGATCACATGACCAATAAGATCACAGATTAGTTGCTTTATCCAAAATCCTTTAACTCTCTACACCTCCAAAAAATGAGTTCTGTGCCAGATGTAGAGCAATTATAGTTGAAGCCACGGGACAAAGAAGAGAGAAATCTGACAAGGTAAAATCCTTCTGAATTAACAACAGAGAAGGCTAATATTTAAAGTGCTCACTCAGCGCTTCTCCTACAACAGCCTTCCCTCTTCAAACAGGGACACAAGCTCACAAAATGGCTGGAGCCTAAGATTCCCCCTTGAGATCCCTTCTGCTACAAATATAATACCTAGTGGCTTCTATCCCCAAACAGACCGAAGACACCCACTCTGACTGGGGCCAGGCCTCTGCACACAGTGCCAGAAAGACCTTTCCTAATTTCTCCCCACCCTACAAAAAGAGGTAGAGGCTGATTTATTTAGTTATGAGGGAAAAAAGAGGTAAGCCAAGAGAGGAACAGGAGCAGGAGCCAGTGTATGTATGTGCCCTGAAGCTGAAGAAAGAAGGACAGAAACCCAGAAGGGAACAGTTTTCTTCCCCTTTCTTCCCAATAGAGCCTGGGGTCAGGGACCCAGACCTAACCTTTTATGAACTGACTAATTATAACCCATAATTCAGAGGCTGAGACAGTTCAACATATCCTAAAGGATATTACCAACAGCAAAGAGGGAAGAATATCAAAGTAAGTGACAAGAAAGTATCTTTTAAAAAGCTAAGAAACCAAAGATGACCATAAGTAGATAAGCTAACAAGTAGGAATCTAATAACAGAAGAAGGGATGAATTTTCAATCCTTAGACATTATGAAGTACCCTATTCTGTGACCCTATCCTCCTTGCTAATCACCTTGACACCTTAGAGAAACTGCAGCACTGGGGCCCTGTGGTCCTGACTGGTGATGACTACATTTTCTGAACCAGTTTTCAGAATGGTATCAGCCACAATGTACTTCACTCAGGGTTTCAGCGGTCATTTCCTCTTCAACAACTGCTTTGCCATCATACACAAGATTTCCTCTTCTTCCTCCAAATTTTGGAACCATGGACTCTAATCAAATCAACTCTGCTTTTGTTCTCTGATGAGGAGATATATTAATCTATTCTCATGAGTTTCCATTCATCATCCATTTTCCTAAATTTTGCCCAAAGGGACCCTCTCTGGCCACCAACTCCTTTTCAGTGTGGTCTCTAACAGATTGTAAAATCCCTGAGTACAGATATTGTTTTTCCTTTTGTATTTGAATCTCCAGGACTTCACATATCTCTTGGCACATAGCAAGTGCTTAAAAATGCTTATTCATTCATTCGTACATGAGAAAGGAAAATGAACTAATGCCTAATTACAGATTCCTGTGGGCTTCCAAGATATTAAAGAATATTTCTCACCAGCTATACTGCTTTTGGACTTCTCTAAAATACTCCATCATCCCTTCTTTCCCCAGGGAGCTCATCACGGAGAAATCTTGTTGTCCTCCAAGACTGAAGCTGCCTGGTCTTCACATCTCCTCAGTAGCTTCTTCCCCTCTGGTTGGACCCTCAGACTGCAGGGCAGGCCATGGGTTCCAGAGACCCTGTTTAAAGACAGGACTCAGCACAGCTCTTTTTCCCATTTCTCCCTAGCTGTACTAGTTTTTGGACTTTACTACAACTCCCCAAGTACTAGGTACCCTCCCCCTGTCTTCACCCACCTTTTCAGCTTCCATTTGTGTACTGCCTTTCCCCATTAAACTATAAACTATTTGAAAGCAAAGACTATCATTTGTATTTGTATCCTCAGTGTTTGGTACAATGCTTGGCTCATTGCATAAAAACTCCAAAAAGTATATGTATTTCTCATATTACATTTGTGGTAGGAATATTTGTATAACATCTTCAAAGACTGGAAAGACACTTCCACACAGACTAGTTTTTTTTTAAAAAAAAGCAATGAATAATCCTTGAGACTTAAAAGGTCTGGGGAACTAAAGTTCAAACCACTGGTCTAACTTTCTTCTCAACGAAGAGACAAAACTCCAGTGCTCCTCTGGATAGAGATTCCCCATTTTGTGTAAGTCAACATATTATTTTGACTAAGAGTGCCTTCCCTAAAAAATATGGAGGGTAGGGGACCTGGGCCCAAAGCAACCAAAGCTATATCTTTGATGAATATTATTCCCATGCTATTACTGAATGAGTTTGCCTTTGTTTGATGTTATATATTCTATAGGCGTCTCTTTTTATTCCAGGCCTATGCTTGGACCATGAAAGTGATCTTAGTCAGGTGTGGCCAAGAGAAAACATAGCACCTCTATGAAAAAAGATCCGTGTTAAGGCCCAGAAAAATATATATTTTTTAGAAACACAACAAAAATAGTAGTAAACATAGGGAACATAAAGAAAAGCCTCAGATAACATATGCATTTTGAAAACTTTAAAGAGTTCTATAAATGATACTTTTTTTATCCTTATTTTTTTTCAAACATTTATTAATATTCATTTTTAACATGGTTACATGATTCATGCTCCTCCTTTTCCCTTCACCCCCCGCACTCCCCCCACCCATGGCCGATGCACATTTCCACTAGTTTTGTCATGTGTCCTTGATCAAGACCAATTTCCAAATTGTTGGTAGTTGCATTGGTGTGGTAGTTTCGAGTCCACACCCTCAATCATGTCCACCCCGACCCATGCGTTCAAGCAGTTGTTTTTCTTATATGTTTCCTCTCCTG
>NC_058136.1:51978142-51991173 GCF_016433145.1 Gracilinanus agilis | reverse complement strand
GGGGGAGTGCGGGGGGCGAAGGGGAAAGTAGGAGCATGAATCATGTAACCATGTTAAAAATGAATATTAATAAATGTTTGGAAAAAAAGAAAAAAATATTTAAACTCAACATTACCTCAGATGCAGTGATATCACAGCTAGGCCTTTACCACAAAGAGATGAAAGAAACAGAAAAAAAGAACAATTTGCACAAAGATACTAGGAGCAGATTTTTTGTTGTTGTTATTGTAGGAAAATACTTGAAAATGTTAGAATGATACCTACCACATATGAATTCTTTTCAGCAATTAACCTAGAGTTCTATAATATTGATTTTTGAAAATTCTATTGAGGTCCTTAGCTTTTTTATTTTTATCTTTTCATTAGATTTGTGTATTTGTATATATCTGAGAAGAGTACTTTGAAATTCCCCCACTAGTATTAGTTTGCCAGTTGTTTCTTCTTGTAATTTAATTTCTTTTTCACTTAAGTGTATAGATGTCATGCCATTCAGTGTGTGTATAAATATAAAATATACATACACATATATTACTATTAATTCATTGTCTGGGTCACATTAAAGTACAACATAGTTTCTGTTTTTATCTCCTTAAAGCGTCTATTTTTATTGTTGGCTTGCCTGAGATTATGATTGCTCTCCTTGTGATTTTAAGATCATTTGAAGCATAAATTTTACTCTAGCCTCTATGAATTTTTATGTCTCAAATATGTTTCTTGTAAAAAACTTTGTTGAATTCTTCTTTTTTAATTCATTCTGCTTCCCACCTCCATTTTATGGGTGAGTTCATCCCATTCATGTTCAAAGTAATAAACTTTAATTGTATATTTTCCTCCATTTTATCCTCTTAAATTTATTTTTTAGTCTCTTTATACCCCACCTTCCTCCTTTCAAAAAAGGAGGGTGATGTACAGTGTGTGTTCAATGCTAGTGATCTGCATTGATACATTTTGATTCTGTACCATTTTATTCTCTTATTTCCTCAAATGGTACGTGATCAGATTCTTACCCTTTCTTTGATTTTAGTGCACTTATATAATTCATCTTTCAAATTTGTTTTGTTTATGACTAATCCCTCTTTGACTGTGAAGTCCCTCTTAATCCCCATCTGTCTTCTCCCTGTTCATCCCTAGTTCCCTTTTATGTGTGTTCAACCCTTCATTTCAAATGAAGGTGAGGTTCGCATCATGCTTGCTCCCCTTTCCTGTGTATTTAGTCTTCTCAATTATGTGAGATATATGTCTTCCTTCCTCTTCCTCAGTGTATTTATTTTCCTTCTCTTTTATTTATTTCTCTCTGACACTTGAAGACATTAGATCTCTGAGGCAACACTTTTCCTCTCCCATTAAAATGTAAATACTGCAACAATCTATTGTCATATGGTCTCAAGATTTGAATCGAGGCCCTCTAATTCTAAGTCCAAAATTCTTTTTATCATGCTATTGTGAAGGTCTTCCCAAACACATTTCTGATGATGTACTCCCTCTTGAGACACCTTCAGTGGCTTCCTGAATAGTCCCTATCCTGGCACTGGAAATTCTACAGAATCTTCTTCTGATAAACATTATTTCCCCTACGATTCCCTTGTACCTTCTCTTCCAGCATGGTGTCACTCAAACCAACCCTCAGTCAGAGTATACATTCTGAACTAAAACCATGCACTCTGTGATAATTTCGTTTCAAGAGAATACAGTTGTAGCATTTTCAGGTAAAACACCAGTCAGGTTGTCCAGACACTGGAATTCTAAGAACTTCAAAACCATTAAGTATATACTTACAGGCTACTTAATAATCAAATACACAGGTGCTAGAACATGATAGCAAAAATGCTTTTTGTTGGGATTTTTAACCTGAAGTTTATGACCTTCTTGGATTTTAAATTTTTTTCTTTCATTATTGTATTTCAGAATAATTCACTTTGTTTATAATGTTATATATTCTATTTTATGTCTTCAAAAATATTGTTCTGTACAGGAGTGTATAGGCTTTACCAGACTGCCAAAGGGATCCAGGACACAAGAAAGGTTAAGAACTCCAGTGGTTGTTCCATAAAGGGATGTGGTAGAGAAAAGGAGATTTGTTTTGTCTCCTGTCATTGATAGAGTAGGACAGTATTCTGTATACTGACTATGATATGGCTTCTTACAGGTGACAAAGAGGCTCAGAGGTAACCCTAGAAGTTCTCATGACAAGTTCATATTACCTGGTAACTTTGCCTTTTAGGACCAGGCATTTCCACTATGGACCTTAGAGCACTGCTAGGATCTAGGTCAGAGTCTTGGCATTGTCCCAAAGAAAGTTCAATTACTCAACACATAAAAATGAATAATATCTGGTGTCTGAGAAAGTTAAAATAGGCAGGGTTATGCCAGCCTACATTTCTTTTATGCCTCTGCTAATTAGTCTGTTAATGCTTTAATTAAAAGGAAAAAATAATGCACATTGAATGAAGAGAATAGTTTAAGGTCTAGGCCAAATGATTGGCTAACTTTTCCAAATGATTCTTTTGTTAAATTTTGTGTGGTCTTGCCTTTAATGTTTTGATCTTCAATTCTAACCTGAGTACTAATGACTTGCAATCATAAAATGTTTAAACTGGCAGGAAACTTCAAGGTCATATAGTCAGTGTAACCCCCTCATTTTATAGAGAAGGGCACTGAGACCCAGAGATGGAATGAAGGTCACACAGGTATTAAGTAGCACAGCTGGGATTTAAATGCAGGTCATATGACTGCTTATATAGTTCTCATTTTACCACCTAGTGGAGTGGCTTCCCTGTGTACATGGGGATTTGGGCCTAGAAATAAATCATCATCACTGTTCAGTCATTATTTGTCTACCAGGTTGATTTTGATTCCCCTTTCCTCCACTTGAATTTAAAAGCAGAATCCCTAATTTGGGGTTTCTTAAATATGATTGCAGCCAAGTTATTTTTTTAAATTCTAGAATCTCCATTCTATAGAAGGATCCTTGTGAATTTTTTCAATGAGACCATTAAAAATTAAATAAGGAATACTCCATGCCCAAAACAGTTAATATCCCTTCAACTATAAGGAGTTAGAACTCATTTTAAAATGTGAAATTAAGATAATGCAAGTGGAGGATCTAGGGGAAAATGTTATTTTTTTTTTGCTTTCTATTCCCAGTGACTAGCACCATACCTGATGTGTAGCTGGTATTCAATAAATGCTTGTTTCTTGAATGAACAAATCAAATCAATTCCATAAACATTACATGCCCAGAAAGCCTGGTGCTAGGCACAAGAGACAATAGAGTCTTTGTCTTTAAAAGCTTACATTCTAAGGGAGGGAGAAAATACAGCATATACACAGATAAGTAAATGCAAAGTACTTTCAAGAAAGAATGATTGCTAATGTAGGTTGCAGGGAGAACCTTGAGTTGGAGGTGATTCATGATTTGTTTCTTGAAGAGAACCTGGAGGTGTCTCTGGTGTAGAAGTGAAGAAGGAATGCATTGGAGGAAAGAAAACATTTGGTTAAAAGAAAGGCATAATAACTTATTTTTGATATGTATGGTTTCCTTCAGCCATGTTGAGAATTTCTCATAAGATAGTCATTCTACTACATCCTTTTTCTTCTATCTAGGGATGACCAGGGATGGAGGTGTAGGGCTGAGAGGCCTGTTCCTAATATCTGCTTCTCTTTTTTTAAGATATAAATATTTTATTTTTAAGAAAAATTTTCCATGGTTACATGATTCATGTTTTTACTTTCCCCTTCACTCCCCCCATATCCAATGCATATTTCCACTGGTTTTAACATGTGTCATCAATCAAGAAATATTTACATATTATTGATAGTTGCATTGGTGTGGTTGTTTCGAGTCTACATCCCCAATCATGTCTGCATCAACCCATGTGTTCAAGCAGTTGTTTTCCCTCTGCGTTTCCATTCCTGTAGTTCTTCCTCTGAATATGGATAGTGTTCTTTTCCATAAATCCCTCAGAATTGTCTTGGGTCATTGCATTACTGCTAGTACAGAAGTCTATTACATTTGATTTTACCACAGTGTATCAGTCTCTCTATACAATGTTCTTCTGGCTCTGCTCCTTTCACTCTGCATTAATTCCTGGAGGTCTTTCCAGTTCACATGGAATTCCTCCAGTTTATTATTCCTTTGAGCACAATAGTATTCCATCACCAGCATATACCACAAGTTGTTCAGCCATTTCCCAATTGAAGGGCATACCCTCATTTTCCAGTTTTTTGCCACTACAAAAAGTGTAGCCATAAATATTTTTGTACAAGTCTTTTTATCTATGATCTCTTTGGGGTATAAACCCAGCAGTGGTATGTTGGGTCGGACAGACAGTCTTTTAGCGCTCTTTGAGCAAAGTTCCAAATTGCCATCCAGTATGGTTGGATCAGTTCACAACTCCACCAGCAATGCATTAATGTCCCAATTTTGCCACATCCCCTCCAACATTCATTGCTCTCCCCTGCTGTTGTTTTAGCCAATCTTCTAGGTGTGAGGTGGTACCTCAGAGTTGTTTTGATTTGCATTTCTCTAATTATTGGAGATTTAGAACACTTTCTCATGTGCTTATTGATAGTTTTGATTTCTTTGTCTGAAAATATGCTTCTCTTGAAATATGCTTTCTCACTCACCTTGGCTTTGGCTTGTATACATTCTGAATTGTTGGTGGGAGTGCCCTTCCTTACCATTTTCATGAGCATAACAAATGTCAATCTGCCATCCAATGTGACTGAAGGTTAATTGTTAGCATTTTTGTCATTGTGGAAGTTGTCATTCCCAGCTGTGGGCTGCTGATAGCTGTAGTCCTGTATACAGACCAGACTGATTAGCAATGTGATTGTTTCATACAAGATCCAATCAGGCTGAGATGCACCAACAATGAGGTGTCTGGCTCTCTTCTAAACCAACTACAAGAATGAGCAGCATAAAACAAGCCTTGGGGAGGTGGGAGCAGATTGCCTGGCACTTGATCTATCTTTGGTGATCTTGAAGAAGCTGATAGAATACTTCTAGTTCTAAGGAGGTGGCATAGCATATCTGAACAGAAGTATTTAAAAGCAAATCAACTATAACTACATTGCCCTCCCCACCCCCACTGAAGAGCTCCCCATATCCTCGATGTTCCCATTTGATTACTGTTGATGCTATGATTGGCCCAGGGAGATGGGGACTTCTAAACTATGCTTTTGCAAATTTTCCTTTTGTAGACATTACACTTGGGGATCAAATTGGCTAATAATGGGCAAAGATATGTTAACCTTTTCACTATAATTTTTTGTGCCTTTATATGCCCACTGGAATCTCATTCATGAACTTGTGCAACCCACTTAGGAACACTAGTGCCTTGAAAGAACCTGTGCTTCACAATGAAATAAGAATGGTTACCGAGCATGTGGTTGCAACAATTTAAAAAATGATTTAGCCCATTCTTCTAGCTGAGACTATTTTGGATTTTTTAGACTTAGCCAGCAGTCTAGTAAAGTTGTCCAATAGATTCTTTATGTCACTCTATCATAACTTGCCCTTATAATCAACCAATGCTCACTGTCAGTGATATCTACTTTTGTTTCACAAAGCACACCTTCATTATAGATTTCTAGAATTTTATGAGTACTAGAAGAGAATTCACAACATATTTTGAATATTTCATCTTCCCTTTTTTGAAAATTAGGACATTTCGAAGTACTGATTCTTTTATTTTTTTCCCCATGATTTTCCACAAATCATTGAAAATGATTCAATAATCACGTCTGCTTGTTCTTTAAATATCCAGAAATAAATTTTACCTGGCACTAGTGAATCGAATGGGCAGATAGGTGGTGCAGTAGACAGAGCACTGAATTGGAATTAGGAAGATGCATCTTCATGAGTTGAAATGTGACCACAGACACTATGTGACCTTAGACAAATCACTTCACCCTGCTTGTCTCAATTTCCTCTTCTGTTGAATGAGCTGGAGCAGGAAGTGGTAAACTCCTCCAATGTCTTTGCCAAGAGAAAGCCCACTGAAGTTATGAAGAGTTGGACACAACTGAAACATATGCAATGAATTGAATTCATTGGGTGCTTTTCTCTTACCATCTCTACACTTACCTTGAGTTTTACTTCCTTGTTATTTATTTTTGTTGTGTACTTTTGATTCTGAAAATCACTCTTATTGGTAGAGATAAAAAATACAAAAGGAGTTAAATCCATCTGTTTTCCTTCCACTGATGATTATCATTGTCCCATCCACTGCTAATTTGCTATCTTATCCCTTCTTTGATTCTTCTCTTGTTTTCTGAAATAGCAATAAATAAACATTATCTTTGTTGTTACTTTATGAAAACTTTGACTCTATATGGTCATTAGCTTTCCTAAGACTATTTTTTGTAGTACTGTGTTCAAGTGTGCCCATGATATTCCACCCCTAATTCCATAAACTCTAATGGCTCCAATATTAAACCCACTTGACTTTTAAAACTCTTTATGACCTGATTCCCTCCTGCTTTTCCAGTCTTTTTATACTGTACTCCCCTTGTGTACTCTGATCCAATGATATGGGCTTCCTTGTTGTTCTGGCACAAAGTACTCTATCTCTTACATGAGTGTTTTTACTGGCTGAAACTTCTCATGCCTGAAACTGTCTATCTCCTCATCTTTTCCTCCTGGCTTTCGTTTAATCCTTGTTTTATGTCTCAACTTCTACAAGAAGCCTTTCCTGATCCATTTTTATTCTTATGCCTTCCCTCTTTTCATGATTTACATTTTGTATTGCATATAACTTGTCTATAAATAGTTGTTTGCATGTTGCCTTCCCTATTAGGCTGCTTGGTGGGTCTACAGTGGATAGAACATGGGGCTTGAGCCCAAATCCTGCATCCTGCATCAAATGCTTACTAATTGTGTGACTCAGGGTAAGTCATTTAAGAACTATCTGTTTCAATTTCCTCACTGATAAAATGGGGATAATAGTATCATCTCTCTCCCAGGGTTGTTGTGAGAATAAGATTTGATAATAGTCTTACAACATTTTGTAAACTTTAAAGTACTATATAAATGCTAGATATTATTATTTATTTTTTAGATATATCATTTTTCATATATTTGTGTAGAGACACAGGCAATATTCCTACCCCTATCCTTAGATATTGTCTCCTATAAACTAGTGACCCTCTCTCCTTCTACTCCTACTAAATTTAATTCTATTCTATATTTCTAAAACGCCATCTATGTACAAAGTACCATTCGATGTCTTAAAGGTACCAAGTCAAAGTATTAGTTTTCCAGTAGCAACATCAAACCCTATGGATTCATTTGGAGCCTGCAGTCTGCAAAAATCCTACAGTCTATGACTCCTCCATCTCCTATTCATAGCATGGATTTTTTTGTATCTATGTGTAAAACTTTACATTTATTCCTATTAAGATTGATCTTCTTAGACTCAACCCAGTATTTTAGCAGGTGGATGTCCTTATCTATCCTATCTGCCAGGTTTTTTTCAGGATCCAAGGATGCTATTAGCTTGAGCCATGGGACTTGAATTCATCAAAGGCATTTTGGAGCTTTTTTACTTTCCTTAATTCTCTTGGGTGGCACTTTTGTTCTGACATTTCTGGTGTAAACAATGATTTGCTTTACAGAGAAAACAGAAACATAACAGTAGTGAGCAGTTCTTCCATGCCTGTTTTTTCTCAGTTTTTTCTTTAATTCTGTCTTTTCTCCCAGGACAAATAAACCAATCATTTTTCTCTTGTTCTTGCCTTCCCTTGCTAGACTCTGTGATTCTGAGTGTTGGCATTCCTCATACTATAGTTCTTCTGAAGGTTCTACATGATGGTGAGAGAGAGAGAGAATGGTGCTATTGCCATTGTCTTTTGACAGTTTATGCCTAATAATGAGATAAGAAAGAGACATACCAGATTGGTCAAGTGGAACAAATCTAATCCTTCTTGAGGGCACCAACTTCTTCCTAGGTTTGTCAACTCAGGTTTACCACATCATTGTCATACTCAACCCACATGTCCAACCATTTGTTGAATCTTTTCTATCCCCACAATATCTCTGGCATCCACCTCTTTCACTCTCCTCATAAAACCACAAAGATGGTTCAGGTTCTCCTCACCTTTTGCCTAAGTGGTCACCATAGCTTCATAATTAGTGTCCCAGATTCAAGTCTCTCTCCATTCCAATCCATCTTCCTCACAGCAGCCAGAGTGAATTGAATTAGACAAGGAGAGACTTTCTGTAGAATTTCCACTAGGTTTTTTCAATCAAACCAGATAAAAATAGTGAGAAATATCCATGATTCTTTGTTCCTACAATATTGGGTGTTGAGTATTTCTCTGGTTATCATCAAAAAGTGTGATCTTTGATCTTCAGAATTTTGAAAAAGAATATATCAAATTCAATTTCAACTAGTGACCAAATCCTATTACGGAAATTTGAATACAAAAGGTAGTGATATCACAAGCTAGACTCAATCTTCTTGGATTATCTGATATTCATATCTTGGCTGCATTTTGTTCTAAAGGTCACAGTTTTAATATAGTAGATACTGTCCTCTTTTCTCAGCTATAAGCACCAAGGTCAGGACTCTTTCTAGGGACCACCACCTGCCACTGTTCCCCATATACACACTCTCCCTCTCACAGTCTTTTGTAGACTTTATATCCTGTCAAACTTTGGAAGTCAGAGACACAGATTTCATGGTATTGAGGACATCATTAGGATTGAGCATTTAGGGATAAAGAAATGACAGAAAAGATGTGTGGTTGCTCTTAGCAACAGCTGTATCACATGATATTTATGTTATCTGGGAGCTGCAGTGGCTTACCTTTTTCAGAATCAAAAACAAGCACATGTCCACTCCACCCCACAAGCTTTGGGGACTTATCCCAGAAACTATGGTCATAGTACAACAATTAGATCTCATATTATTTTTCTTTTGTCATCCACATATCTTCAGAAGGATATCCTTGATTCCCCCCACCCCAGAAAACATAACATAGAATGCTGTTGGTAAAGAATTAGAGCAGAGAAACATGGGGTGTGATTAAAATAGAAGGCTTTTTAAAGCAATGATGTCAACTAAAGTTAGTGGCTTGCAAGACTCCCCAATATGAAAATAATATTTTCATAGGTTTCTCTATAGTTTCTCTGTGTCTCTATTAAAAATCATTTTTTCTTTTAAAGATTAAAGCACAATAATGTTATTTTAGAAAGAAACAGCATCATTACTGGCTGCAGTTCATTAAATCAGATTTCTGAAATAGGACAATGAAGACTTTTGACTTGGCTATTTAAACACCTATTTACTTGCTTTCTGAGGGAGCAAAGGGCCCTGGTTTTAAAAGAATTTTCAGGTATCCCTCACTATAAAAAAGATATTCCATCTCCCTCCTCCCCACTCACCAATGAAAGAAAATCATATAAATTGAATTTTTTCTCTTTAGTTATTTGACTGGAAATGTAGCCCCTCAAGCATTTCCCTGTACATATTCTCTGGAGCCAAAAAAGAAGGAAGGAAAGAAAATTTCTTCTCCCCTCTCCTTTGCAAAAATAAATAAATGGGTCAGTCATTCCAAAACTGTTACAGAAAATATTAAACCTTTTTTCCTTCAAAGCAGTGAGCTATTCTCTGGAAACTTCCTCTATTGTTTCACCCATCCACTCACATAAAATTGCTTCCTAGCATATTACCTGGTGCCACCTTCCTATTGGGACAAAGGCCACGATAGTCTGAGGCTGCCTCTTCTGATGTTGTCTGCCTACTGGAGCATCTCTGCCTGAAAGTCAGGAATATGTTAGCACTGATTTTAATACTGGTTTATATTCGATAAAAGATTCCTGGAGAATCCAGAAGAGTTCTCATCACTGACTTCTTTCCTGAAAAATACTGTGTCTGCTTCTTATACTCTTACCCTCTGTTCTTTTTTTTAGGGGCTTGATGATTGTTGGTCTGTCACATTGAAGGATTCGCACTAAGTTGTTTTCCTTTCAGGCTCAATACTGAACCTAAAGTCTGCAGCAGTGGTGGAAATGGAGGGGATAAGGAGTGACAGGGATGGGGGTCTATGGGACTAGATAATTTGGGCATGGCTTCTTATATTCTGCCATGGTAGCTGACATCCATCTAGCTCTTTAACATTTGTAAAGCTCTTGAGATAAGCTTTCATTTTAGTTCCTTAACTACCCAATAAGCTAGACAATGACAATTGTAATCCCTGTTTTGTAGATGAAGAAACAAACTCACACAACTAGTAAGTGTATTAACAAGGATTTGGATACAGTTTTTGCATGTTGGAGATAAGGTTAAAACCCAGTTTCTCTTCTTCTAGACTATATTGCCACTAAATTGCCTTGCTGTTATATTCTGGTGTTACTATTACTTTAGGAAAAGTCTAGGCTCAATGGTCCTCAAGCACTTGTCCAGCATATTCATCCATTATTGGTTTACAGAACTGAATTGCAATAGGAAAGAGATGTTAACTGAATTGAGACTAGGTTTTGTTTCTTGTGCTTCTGGTTATATTTTCCTTGCTAATCCTTTCATGTTAAACACATGTGCACAGAAAACAAAATAGGTTAAAGTTGCTAATGATACATAATTAGCAGAAATCCAGATGTTCTATTTAAATGAGAAACACAACTTTAAAGCATGAATGCTCTTCTAACATTGAAAATCACTGCTGAGCCCAAGGGGCTCACTGTTTTCTGTTCTATACTATAGGACCCCTTTGTTCTAGACCCACAAATCTAATTGACTGGGTTTAATACCAAAAACGGTATTATACTCCTTTTTTCATACTCTTAAGCTTCTTATGTCACCCACCTCCAATCCAAGGAAAGATAGCTCGTGATTAAGATTGCAATTCTGAGGAATTACCTTCTACCTATGAGAATGACTAATTTGACAGGAAAGGAAAATGACAAATGTTGAAGGGGATGTGGAAAAATTGGGACACTGATGTACTACTGTTGGTGGAGTTGTGAACTGATTCAGCCATTCTGGAGAACAATTTGGAACCATGCCCAAGACCTGTAAAACTAGATCCTTCAACCCAGCAATACCATTACTAAGTCTGTAACCTAGAAGGATTAAAGAAAAAGGGACTATATGTTTAAAATATTTATAGCAGCTTTTTTGTAGTAAAAAAGATTTGGAAATTGAGGGCTAGCTGAACAAGTTGTAATCTATGATTGTGCTAGAAGACTATTATGCTATAAGAGATGATGGACAGGGTGGTTTCAGGAAAACCTAGGGAGACTTCTATGAATTGGTATGAGGTGAAGTGAAGAGAACCAGGAAAATACTATACACAGTCACAGCAATATTGTATGATGATCAACTGTGAATGAGTTGCCTATTTTGATCACTACATTGATCCATGACAATTCAAAGGACTTTTGATGAAAAACTATGTCTACCTCCAGAGAAAGAACTTATGGAATCTGGATGGAAATAAAAACATACTTTTTAACTTTATTTTTTCTTGGGGTTTTTTGTCTGTTTTCTTTTGCAACATGGCTAATATGGGGAAATGCTTAGCATGACTTCACATGTATAATCTGTATCAAATTGTTTGCCTTCTTATGGAGAAGGGTAGAGAAGGAGGAAGGGAGAGAATTTGGAACTCAAAGTCTTAAAAAATGAATGTTAATTTTTACATATAATTGAGAAAAATAAAATAAAGGAAACTTCAAAAAAGAAAAAAAATCAGACTATTCTTCCATCTCTTTTAGGATTCCATTAATAGTTCAAAAATATTCAGGTGCCCAGCCCTTTGCCATGAATTATGAAAGGAACAAAGAAGCCTAAGATATAGCTGCTGTCCTCAAGTGGTTTCAAGTTTAGTGGGAGAGAGAAAAGTAACCCACGGATCCATTATCAAACAAGAAAACACAAAGGTGGAAGGCACGTAATCAAATTGCAATAGATCAAAGGGACCTGAGAGATGAACTAGTTTGACAGCCTCCTTTTACAAAGGAAGAAATTATAGAACACAGAAAGGAAATAATCTACTACAAAGCCCACAAGTAATATATGATAGATTCAAGATCCACATGCAAGCCTCCTGTTTCCAAATCCTAGCTCTTTCTACCACTTCATGTTATTCAACAAAGGGAAGTTAGTGTGAGCTAGAATAGCTAGGAAACATCTCATGCAAGGGCGTGGAACTAACTGGAATTGGCCCTTAACAGGACTTCGATATTTTAAGAGGGGGAGGGCATTCCAGGTGAGAACAAATATGAAGAAAGGAATAAATATAATGCTGTAGAGTTTGGTGCACAATGAAGAATGCAGGCCAGTTGGATTATATGAGATTCATAGGGAAAAGTAATAGGAACTAAGAGTATATATGTTGAGTAGGTCCAGATAGGAGAGAGCTCTGCTAGTCAAGGAGAGGAATTTCACCTAGATGAAGTATCTATTATATTCAGTATTATTATAGAAATGGGGAAATGATATAAGTTTTTAAATGTTTTGACAATATGTGGCATGCAGGAGTGATAGAGGTCGGGTGAAACTGAAGACTGGAAGATCAGAGGCTGTTGCTTTCCTTAGTAGTTTCCTCATCTATGAAATGTATAACTTCAATAGAGTTATAGCTGTAGAAGCCAGAATTCAGGGTCGTGAGGAGATAAGAAGTCACAGTAGTAGTTCCCAATCATAGGTTTAAGGAGTTTTGATATAGAAACTGGAAAAGGATACCAATACCTAGAGTAATTTGGCTTGGTCAGGCTGTGAATTTATTTGTTCTTTTTAATTTTGTAGTATGGGAGACTAGAATATGTTTGAATGTGATTGGGTGAGGAATCAATAGAGGGAGAGATTGAAATTGCTAGGAATGGGTTTATCATAGACAGTGTTGCTGACATCACTTACCCCAAGTCTATTCCACTGATCCTTCTGTCTCTTGGCCAGTACCATATAGTTTTGATGACTGCTGTTTTATAGTATAGTTTAATATCTGGTACTGCTAGGCCCCCTTCCTTCACATTTTTTTTTCATTATTTCCCTTAATATTCTTGATCTTTTGTTCTTCCAAATGAA
>NC_058136.1:51912456-51968230 GCF_016433145.1 Gracilinanus agilis | reverse complement strand
TATGGTTTTACTATCTATTTCCTTCTTGAGCTCTGCCAGTTTCTCCTTTATGAATTTGGATGCTATGCCACTTGGTGCATACATATTGAGCAGTGTTATTTCCTCATTGTTTATACTGCTTTTAATCAGTTTCTCTTGGTGTCCCCTACTATTCACCCCCTCTTTCCCATCCCCCATGTCATCTTAGATTATTTAGTGTTCCATCCTCACCATGTGAATTATTCTTCTGATTACTATAATAGTGAATACTATAATAGTGAATAGAGTTCACTACAGAGAATTATACATAACATCTCTCTACATAGGAATACAGATAATTAGATCTTACTGAGGCCCTTAAAAAGGCAAATTTACAAATTATGAGTTTTCTTTCTTTCCTCTCTGTTTCTTATTTACCTTTACAAGTTTCTCTCAATTTTTGTGGTTGGATATCAAACTTTCCATTTAGCCCTGCTCTTTTCTGTGCAAATACTTGGAATTCTTCAATTTTGTTGAATGCCCATACTTTCCCCTGGAAATATATACTCAATTTTGATGGGTAGATGATCCGTGGTTGCAGGCCCAGCTCTCTTGCCTTTCTGAATATCGTATTCCAAGCCTTGAGGTCTTTTAGTGTGGAGGCTGCCAGATCCTGTGTGATCCTGATTGGTGCTCCTTGATATTTGAATTGTCTCTTTCTGGCTTCTTGTAAGATTTTTTCTTTTGCTTGGAAGCTCTTGAATATGGCAATTATATTCCTGGGCGTTTTCTTATCTGGATCGAATGTCGCGGGTGTTCTATGGATCCTTTCAATGTCTATATTGCCCTCTTGTTGTAGGACTTCAGGGCAATTTTGCTGAATAATTTCTTTTATTATGGAGTCCAGGTTTCTATTAATTTCTGGTTTTTCTGGAAGACCAATTATTCTCAAATTGTCTCTTCTAGACTGGTTTTCTTGGTCTGTCACTCTCATTGAGATATTTCATGTTTCCTTCTATTTTTTCAGTCTTTTGACTTTGTTTTATTTGTTCTTATTGTCTTGAGAGATCATTAGCTTCAATTCTAGCCTTTAGGGACTGGTTTTCGACTATATTCTTTCAGTTTTCAGCTATGATCTTTTGGTTTTCCTTTTCAATCTGGTCATTTCTGGTGTTCAATTTGCTTATCAGTTCATTTGATTTCTGAGCCTCACTTTCCAATTGCAAGATTCTACCTTTTAAACTGTTGTTTTCTTGCCAGATCTCTTCCATCTTCCTCAAAATCTCAGTTTTGAACTCATCCATAGCTTGTGACCCATTTTCCTCATTTGAGGAGGGTCAGGGTGCTTGTTTGTTCTCCTCTGTTTGCTCGGTTGTCTGGATTTTCTCTGTGTAAAAGTTGTGGAGTGTTAAAGACTTCTTTTTCTTGTTGTTAATCTTTCTCTTCTGAACTTCCTGAGTCTGGGTAGCCATCATTAGCCCAGCAGCTTCTCAGCTTTATCCTTGAGCTCAGCGACTGTTTGCAGTCTTTTGGCTCCTGAGGTCTGGTTTTTTCCAAGGTCAAGCCCCCTGGTGGACCCCCTTCCTTGATCGTCTTCTGGAGGTTTCTTTACAAGTCTCAGGGAGCTGCTTCCATAGTCGTATACCCTTCTGCACTGGTTCCCCACTCAGGGTTTCAGAACCTTAGCTCGTGGCTGTGTCTGCCTCCACCCACTCCTCCACCCCGAGCCTGGGCTCTACGCCCATGCTCTGCGCCCGCAATCCGTGTCCACGCTCAGAGTTCGTGTGCGTTCTTTAGCTTTTTGGGGACCTAAATCTTGCTGCTCTCAGGAACAGGCCCTGGAGCTGCCAATGACTCAATGGGTGCCCCATACTTGCTCTATTTCTTTTTAGATGACTTTGGCGCTATAGGTGGTGTGTGTGGAGAGGGTGGGGGTGGGGTGGTTGCTCAGCCCACGATTTAGTGAGAGCTGTTTCACCCCTTTATAGCATGGAAATGTCCCGATTCCACGTACCTTCCATGCTGCACCCTGTTGTGGGGTACCTCTGTTCATCTGGACTTGTTTTTATGTCCACTTGAGGAGTCTTGCGTGTTTTGGTCAGGAGAGGTTAAGAGCTGCTTTTTATTCTGCCGCCATCTTAACCCGGAACTCTCTTGAATTTTTTAAGTAGACAATCATATCATCTGCAAAGAATGATAGTTTGGTCTCCTCATTGCCTATTTTAATACCTTCAATTCTTTTTTTCTCTAATTACTACTGCTAGTGTTTCCAGTACAATGTTAAATAATAGAGGTGAGAATGTGTATTCTTATTTCATTCCTGATCTTATTGGGCAGGCTTCTAATTTATCGCCATTGCAGATGATGTTTGTTGATGGTTTTAGATATATACCATTTATTATTTTTAGGAAAGTTCCTTCTATTCCTAAACTTTCTAGTGTTTTTAGTAGGAATAGGTGTTGTATTTTGTCAAAGGCTTTTTCAGCATCTATTGAGATAATCATGTGGTTTTTGCTGCTTTGCTTGTTGATATTGTTAATTATGTGAATGGTTTTCCTAATGTTGAACCATTGTTGCATTCGTGGTATAAATCCCACCTGATCATAATGAATAACTCTTGTGATCACTTGCTGGAGTCTTTTTGTTAGTATTCTGTTTAAAATTTTTGCATCTATGTTCATTACGGAGATTGGTCTGTAGTTTTCTTTCTCTGTTTTTGATCTACCTGACTTTGGGATCAGTACCATATTTGTGTCATAAAAGGAATTTGGTAGGACTCCTTCTTTGCTTATTATATCAAATAATTTGCATAGTATTGGGATTAGTTGTTCTTTGAAGGTTTGATAGAATTTACTTGTGAATCCATCTGGTCCTGGGAATTATTTCTTAGGGTGTTCTTTAATGGCTTGTTCAATTTCTTTTTCTGATACAGGATTATTTAAGTATTCTATTTCTTCTGCTGTTAATCTAGGCAATTTATATTTTTGTAAATATTCATCCATATCACCTAGATTGCTATATTTATTGCCATATAATTAGGCAAAATAGTTTTCAATGATTGCCTTGATTTCTTCTTCATTAGAGGTCAGGTCTCCCTTTTCATCTTTGATACTGATAACTTGGTTTTCTTCTTTCCTTTTTTAAATTAGATTGATCAATACTTTGCCAATTTTATTCATTTTTTCACAGTGCCAGATTCTAGTCTTATTTATTAATTCAATAGTTCTTTTACTTTGAATTTTATTGATTTCTCCTTTGATATTTATAGTCTATAATTTAGTATTTATTTGGGGATTTTTAATTTGTTCCCTTTCTAGTTTTTTGATTTGCATGCCCAGTTCATTGGTCTTTGCCCTCTCTAATTTGTTATTATATGCACTCAATGATATAAATTTCCCCCTGAGTACTGCTTTAGCTGCATCCCACAGATTTTGGTAGGATGTCTCATCATTTTTATTTTCTTCAATGAAATTATTAATTGTTTCTGTGATTTCTTCTTTAACTATCTGATTTTGGAGAATAATATTATTTAATTTCCAATTTGTTTTTGATTTGCCTGTCCAGGTGCCCTTTTTAATTATTATTTTTATTGCATTATGATCTGAAAAGGTCACATTTATTATTTCTGCTCTTTTGCATTTGTTTGCCATGTTTCTATGCCCTAGTACATGGTCAATCTTTGTGAATGTACCATGTGCATCTGAAAAGAAGGTGTATTCCTTTTTGTCCCTATTTCTTTTTCTCCACATATCTATTAACTCTAACTTTTATGTAAATGAAATCATAGGTTCAGATAATATGAAGTATAGGCATCATTATTATTAACATACTTTGAATCTGCTTATCTCTGTAAATGTTCTTTTAATTCCAATAAAGTGTAAATTCCCTGAAGACAGGGCCCTCTTTTATTTTGCTTTGGGTTTTTGTGGTTATTGTATCTTCAGTGTGAAGCACAATGGCATGCACAGATGAATAAAGGAAAAACAAACTCTGTGATCTAACTAAAACTTTATTTTAGACCTTTTTTCTTGATCTATTATCTTCTCATTGTGATATTTCATGTTTCCTTCTATTTTGTCAGTCTTTTGACTTTGCTTTATTAATTCTTGCTGTCTTGTGAGATCATTGGCTTCTACTTGCCCAATTCTAGCCTTTAAAGACTGGATTTTGGCTATAATCTTTTTGTTTTCCTTTTCAGTCTGGTCTATCTAGCTCTTCATGGCTTCCAGCTGGTCATTTCTAGTCTTCAATTTGCTTATCATTTCATTTGATTCCTGAATCTCAATTTCCAATAGTGAAATTCTGCCTTTTAAACTGTTATTTTCTTGCCAGATCTCTTCCATCTTTCTCATGATCTCAGATTTGAAGTCTTCAAGAGCTTGTGACCAATTTTCATTTTTTGGGGAAGGTTTGGATGTCTTTAATTGTTTGTCCTCCTCTGTTTTCTGGGTTTTTTTCTGTGCAGAAATTACCAAGTGTCAGAGCTTTTTTCTTGGTCTTTTTGGTGGTTGTTTCTTTGGTCTTGCTTGACATCATTATGCTTTCTCAGCCAGAAGTCTGAATAAGGTAGGTAGACTCTCTTTCTGTTGGGCTAAGGAGCAGTTTTTGCCTGTGGCTACTTTGTGAATCTCCTGGCTTCCACTGTCAGCTAGGCCTCTGTTGTCCACAACCCCTCTCAGCCTCATTCCTGAGCCCAAGGTCTGCACTCCCCAGCCACCTGGGGTCTCTGGTTTAGCTGTTTTCAGGGTCAAACCCCCTTGTCCTTGTTGGCTTCCCAGAGCCAGAAAATGGGCCCACACTTCCTCCTCCACCTGAGGTTTCCCCTGAGTCTCAGAGCTGAGCTGCTTCCACTGTCCACTGCCTCTCTCAGCCCCACTCCCATGCCTAAGATCTGCTCTCTCTAGCCTCCTGGGGCCCGAAGTCTTCCTGCTCTCAGCGGCAAGCTCCTAGTCATGCCAGTTAGCTGCCAAGGAGCTAGATTTTGCACCCCCGCTCACTCTAACTCTGGTGCACAGCTTCTTCCTCTGGTACTGTGGGTAAGGTGGGGGAGGGTTGATCAGCTCCCATTTTGATGGGAGCTATTTCCCCCCCATCTAGTGTGGAAGTGCCCAAATCCCATGTACCTTTGATACTGCACCCTATTGTGGAGTCTCTTCTTTCATTTGGATTTGTTTTTTTTTTGTCCTTCGGAGGTATGCTATATGGGTTTGTGAGGAGAGTAAAGCACCGTGCTTCTACTCTGCAGCCATATTAATCCGAAGGTCTCCTGATTTCTTAACTTGAGGGTGGCAGTTAGTTGAAAAATACCCCATTGGGCACATAATTCCTTCATTTTGGGGCTTTGAGATTTGAGAAGGCATATAGAAAGCAACGATTTTGCCATATTGTTGATCAAGTCGTCTGTAAGACTTAATTTTTAGAGTTATTTCACTGTCTTTATCCAGGAGAGGCGTACAAATAAGGGCTTATAAAATGTCACTTGTTTAAAAAAATTGTTTTTTCCTCTCTTTTGGGAATAAAGACCATCTGTAACTCCAAAAACATTGTCACGTGGCTTTTTGTTGTGATTTCAGCAGCAGCATGCCTGGAAACTGATAAGGTTATTACTGGAATGCTAGCTCTGCTGGATGGACCTGTTGGACCCAGGCTCTGGGAATCTGAGTAATTTTTCATAAATAATTTTGGTGATCAACAGGGTAACTGGGAAAAGCACTTGGAATTGCTGATTTTTAAAGGATTTATTATTTGTCAAAATGCATGTCCTGAGAGTTGTTGCCTGGCTCACTTTCAAGCAACCAGTAAAATAGCATGTCTTAATTTATTCTTCATTGAATCCACAAGTGGCCCCTTGGAATGGTATATACCCTCCCCAAGTAGGAAGGAATATTACTAGCCAGACAAGTGGTTACAAATTGTTGTCCAATTGTTTTTCAGTTGTGTCCAACTCTTCATGACCTCACTTGGGGTTTTCTTGGCACAGATACCAGAGTGATTTGCCATTTCATTCTCCAGCTCATTTTACAAATGAGATAACTGAGGCAAACAGGCTAAGTGACTTGCCCAGTGTCACACTGCTAATTAAGTGTCTGAGGCTGCATTTGAACTCAGTAAGATGAGTCTTCCTGACTCCAGTATGTATAAGAGAAGGGAGCACTTCAGGAAGATCACCTTTAAAGATTGGTGTGTCTCTCTATTTGCTAATGTAAAAATTAGCTATGATAAAAATGTAAAAACTGGTTATTGGCCTACTGCATTCCCAAAATAAATGGTAAGTGGTGAAATTAGTATGAATTTTTGTAAGATGATTGTAATTTGGATGAGTGTTACTGTCTATACACATGTAATACACTGCTGACATGGGCAGAGAAACTATGTATTAGATCCTTTCTTGGTCTTGATACTTTGAAATTTAGGCTTTTGATCAAGCCCATTTCTTTACTATGTTTTTTTTGTCTAACTCAAAATATACAACAAGATGCATTAGTGAGGAAAACTTAGGTTCTCATTCTTAATTGTGTTCATATATTTTCACTCTTCGGTCATTATGCACAAATACACATATGTGTGCAGACATAGGCACAAGCAAAGCGATATAGATATTTTTAGATTAGACTGTAATTTCATTGGTCTAGGGAATTCTTTCTATACCAGTAAATATCAGCACCTCCTCTCTCATGTTTAATCTTAGTTATATTGATAATTTGTATAAAGATATTTTATATTTACCAATTACATGTAATAACAAATTTCCACATAAGTTTTCTGAATGTATATGTTCCAAATTTTCTCTTTCTCCTCCCTCTCAGAACTGGTGAGCAATTTGATCTCAGTTATACATGTAATATCATGCAAAACATTTCCATATTGTTCATTTGTTTTAGAGAATAATTATATAAAACAAAAACCCAAATAAACAAGTGAAAAATTGCATGCTTTGATCAGCATTCCAACTCCAACAGTTCTTTCTCTGGACATGGGTAGAATTCTTTGTCATAAGTTCCTCAGAATTGTCCTGGATCATTGTATTGCTGAAAATATCTAAGTCTTTCATAGTTGATCATTCCACATTATTACTGTCACTGTGTACAATGTTCTCCTGGTTCTGCTTATTTAACTCTGCTTCAGTTTTTGTAGATCTTTCCAGCTCCTCCTGAAATCAACGTGTTCATCATTCTTTATAGCACAATAGTATTCCATCACCATTATATACCATAATTTGTTCACCCATTCCCCAATTGGAGGGCATTCCTTCAGTTTCCAATTCTTTGCCACCACAAAAAGAGCAACTATAAATGTTTTGCTTTTTTTTATAAGTAAGTCCTTTCTCCGCCTTTTTAAAATCTCTTTGGGATACAGACCAAGTAGTGGTATTACTGGATCAAATAGTATGTATTGTCCTTTTGGGCATAGTTCCAAAATGCCCTCCAGAATTATTGGATCAATTCACAACTCTCCCAGCAGTGCATTAGTATCCCAATTTTGTCACATCCCCTTCAACATTTTTCATTTTCTTTTACTTTCATATTGGCCAATCTGATAGGTGTAAGCTGATAACCTCAGTATTATTTTAATTCTCATTTCTCTAATCAAGAGGGATTTAGAACATATTTTCCTACGATAGCTTCGATTTCTTCATCTGAAAACTGCCTATCCTTTGACAATTTGTCAATTGGGGAATGACTTGCATTCTTATAAATTTTAATTAATTCTCTCTAAATTTGAAAAAAATGAGATATTTATTAGAGAATTTTGTTATAAATTTTCCCCCAGTTTTTTGTTTTACTTTCTAATCTTGGTTACATTTCTTTTTTTTTTGTATAAAACCTTTTTAATTTAATATATTCAGAATTATTCATTTTATATTTTGTAATGTTCTCCCTCTCTTGTTTGGTCATAAATTCTTCCCTTCTCTATATATCTGTAAGGCAAACTATTCTATATTCCCCTAATTTACTTAAAATATCCTTAATGTCTAAATCATATACCATTTTGACCTTATCTTGGTATAGAATGTGAGATATTAGTCTCTACCTAATTCTTACCATACTGTTTTCCAGTTTTACTAGCAGCTTTTTTTTTCAAATAGTGAGTTCCTATTCTAGAAGTTAGGATCTTTGGGTTTATCAAACACTAGATAATTGAGGTCATTTACCCCTAATCTATTTTATTGATTCCCACTTCAATTTCTTGGCTAGTGACAGAATTTTTTGATGACAATTGCTTTATAGTGCAGTTTATGATCTGGTATTGGTAGGCCACCATTCTTCATATTTTTTTCATTAATTCCTTTGACATTCTTGATCTTTTGTTCTTCTGGATAAATTTTATTATTTTTTTCTAGTTCTATAAAATAGTTGTTTGGTAGTTTGATAGGCATGGCATTGAATAAGTAAATTAATTTAGGTAGGATTGTCATTTTTATTATATTAGCTTGGCCTATTTATGAGCAATTAATGTTTCTCCAATTTCTTTAGATCTAACTTTTTTGTGCAAAAATGATTTGAAATTCCATTCATATAATTCCTGTATTTGTCTTGTCAAATAGATTCCAAAGTATTTATATATTGTCTAGATTGGTTTAAAATGGCGTTTGTTTTTCTAACTCTTGCTGATGGATTTTGATGCTAATGTATAGTAATGATGATTTATGTGGGTTTATTTTGTATCCTGTAACTTCGCTCAAGTTATTAATTATTTCCACAAGCTTTTTAGGTGATTTTCTAGAATTCTCTAAGTAGACCATCATATCATCCACAAAGAGTAATAGTTTGGTCTCCTCATTGCCTATGTTAATACCTTCAATTTCTTTTTCTTCTCTAATTGCTACTGCTGTGTTTCTAGTACAATGTTAAATAATAGAGGTGATAACGGGCATCCTTGTTTCACTCCTGATCTTATTGGGAAGGCTTCTAACTTATCCTCATTGTAAATGATACTTGCTGATGATTTTTGATAGATACTCATTATTTTAAGGAATGACCCATTTATTCCTATGCTTTGTAGTGTTTTATATAAAAATGAGTGTTGTATTTTGTATTAACAATTTTAAGAGTAATTTCCATAGTGAACCAAGACAAATATAAAAATGAAATAACCTAAATGATATATTCCACAGAAAACAAAAACTAGGTTTCTATATGGATCTCATAATCAGTTAAGAGAATATTATTCAGTATATATATTATAGATATTATATATGTCTATTATAGGTATTATATATGTCTATGTTTGGACACTTTATATTAAATATGTGTATTAATATACTTGATATTAACTACTCTTAAATGTAGCAATATGTGCATATTGAGGGAAAATACATTCTTGATACCAATAGACCTTGTGGTTCAAATCTGGATTTTGCCCACATTTTTAGGCAAGAGCTCATTTCTTCTTTCCATGGCACCTTGTATGAAGCAGGGGCTAAATTAATATTGAATAAATGAATCCTATTATTTCCAAGTAGATAAACAAAAATAACATGGAATATACAACTCAGGCCCCTAATTAGGAAAAACATAATTAATCCTGAAAGTGACCTCTGAGGTCATTCAGTATAGCTGCCTCATTTTGCAGGTTATGAAGTAAAGCTCAAGGAGACTGAATGACTTGCCCAAGCGTCTTTGTCAGAATTTGAACTCTGATACTTTAAGTGCAAATACAACAATTTTTCCTTTGCACTCTACTTCTTTCCAATAAGAATAGAAAAGATGGGTGTATTAGGGACCCCTTAGAGATATAGTATTTGGCCATTCCAGGCTCTAATTTACCTCATTATCTCTTTAGATTGGAAGTAAAGAAAATGAGCACATGTAGAAAATCACCATTATTCAATGATTATTAAAATTAGTATTCAATGGTTTTTGCTCCTGCACTATCTTTCATTATGGTTAGCATTTCTGTTGTACTTTGAAAGGTTTGCAATGCATTTTACAGATACCTCATTTGATCCTCACAATAGCTCTGGGACATGGGCAGTATTATTAGCCCCATTTTATAAATGAGCAAACTTAGGCAAGTGAGTGTTAAATGACTTTCCCAGGATCATAAATCTAGGGAGTATCTGAGGCAGGATTTGAACTCCAGTTTTTCTGACTCCAAAACCAAGAAGGAATTATGTAAAGGTTATGTAAAGAAACTGATTTGAGGACTAGCAGAGGTATCTTGAAAAACAGATCACCTAGAAAGGGGAGTTTCTCAATTAGTGACAGTCTCAGTTCTTTCAGCTGTCATAGAAGGCATTAAGAATAGCATAAATGGTTCTTTTTTTTCTTGCATGCTTACCATTGATAGCAAACTAAGTGTGTTTTAAATCTTTGAGATTCTCACAATTTCTTCCACTTGTACCTTTGTTCCTATTTAAAGTGTCTGGCATGCCTAGACATGGCCATTTTGTCAAATGATTTTGGGCTGATGCTGAATTTTGTCCTTTTTAAATTGGATAGTTGATTAGACCAACAGTGCTCATCAGCCTTTATAACTCAGAATTATACATTAAAAACTACACATCATGTAGACATGTCAAACATCACAGATATAATGAAACTCAGTATCTCTACCTTCCCCCTAGGACTCACCTCTCTTCTAGATGTTCCTTTTTCTGTTGAGGATACCCAGGTTCATAAGCTTGGTGTCTTCCTTAAGTTCTGACTCTTTTTCATACTACTTATTCAATCAGCTGCTAAATGTTGTCATTTTGACCTCTACAGCTTATCTCTCATTTCTGTCTGCTTCTCTCCACTCCTAAGTTGAGCTCCTCAGTTCAAGTCCTCATCACTTTTCCCCTATTTCTTCATAAATGGTCTTCCTGACTTGTCTCTCCAGTCTGTCCTTCACACAATGGCTAAAGTGATTTTCATAAAGCACAGATGTGACCATATGTGTCATCTATTCAGTAAACCCCAGTGGCTTCCAGTTGTCTTTAGGATCAGCTCAAAACTCTGCTTGACTTTGAAAGCTCATTCTCACTTGGATCCAACCTACTTTTCCAAGCTGGTTAGTTAAGATTTCCTTTCTCTACTCTGTGGTGGAGTCATGTTATCCTTGCTACTCCTTTTACAAAATCATTCATCTCCTGACCTCTATTTCTTTGTACCTAGTACCTACTAGCTATACCTCATACCCTTAGTGTCTTCCCCTTTATCTCAAACATGAAGCTTTTCCTGTTCTCCACTCTTCCCTTCCTCCAGTGGCCTCCTCCCTGAAATTACCTTGAACAAAATAAATAAATATAGGGGTCGGGTCCCATTAAGTCCCTAGGTGGTCCTGAGCCTGAAGTTGTCACTGCCTTGTTTGTCCTCCTCTTTGTTTTTCCTGAGTACTTGTTACTTGATTATTTGCTCCAGAGCCTTGGCAGATACTACACCAGAAACTTTGACCTAGTACCAGTAGGTGGGTAGCAGTATGTCACTGATGGCCTTATGGTTCATATAATTGATAATTCCCATTTTGGTGGTTATTTTTTTCAAGGTGGGAGAATAGCAGGATTGCACAAAATGTTAAATCCCATCAGCAAATACGCTAGCTTTTATTACCAACAGTCCTAATGCCTTTTTTCCTATTAATCATAGATTTTTCAGTCTTTCAGTTCCTATATTTGTTTGCATGTCTCTAAAATCATGGGAGAGCAACTAGGTGGTACAGTGGATAGAGTTCCAAACCTAGAGCAGGAAGAGTTCAAATCTGGTCTGAGAAACTTACTAGCCATATGTCCTTGGGCAAGTCATTTAACCATTTTTGCCTCAGTCTCTTCATCTGTAAGATGAGCTAGAGAAGAAAATGGCAAATTACTCCAGTATCTTTGCCAAGAAAACTCTAAATGGGGTGCCAAAGAATCAGAAATAACTGAATAAACACACAAAAGTATGGAAAAAATACACCAATGTCAGGAAACATTTCCAATACGTATCAGTCCTGAGACTCATTATAGCTTTCTGATCCAGTTTGCCCACTACAAGGCTGAACCATCTCCAAAGGGTAGCAGGACGGATTTAATATATAATTATTCTGTTTCTAAATGTAGTAAGATTTTCATTTTTAGAGGCAAGTAGAGAAAGAAGATGCGCTGTCAAGTTTTCTGTTGAGCTCCTAACACAGCCTTTTATTTTTAGAGAAAAAAAACTCTGACTAGTTTAAATAACTATTAGACCGTGCAAACAGATAAAAAGAGCATCATGGTGTGGTCTTGTCTCAGAAGCAAAGACAATTGAAGCTTCACAACCAAACTAGGCATTCTCTGTGTGATCAGCAGTCGCTTGTTCAGGAGAAGCTTCAGCCACCTATGAGGAAGAGAAAGATTCCCATAGAGGGAATTGGAGGCCCTGACAGTTCTTTGGACCTCAAGAAGGACAGAAGCAGCTGAAAGTAATGCATAGGAAATACCAGCTCTCTCAGCTATCCTCAAGAAGACGGAATGGATTTGATGAACACTTTCTTCTGTCCCACTCCACTTTCCTGTAGCTTATAAGGGACTTCATAAATCTTCTTGCATAATGACTAGCAACTGAAGGGTCTGTAGAAGCCATGAATTCAGAGAGCTGAAGCAAAATATCCAGACTCACACCATAGATAAATGTGGAGGCAACTAACTCATTTCCTCCTGACTCCACTTTCAATGTCCTGTCTACTGAGCCATTTATGTGCCCATAGTCTACCCCTTCCTGAGATACTGACCTCTTCTCCAACACTCCCACCAAGTGGTGGACTACATTCCACATAAAGATTTCTAAGGACAAGGACTGGGCCCTGGAGGCTTTCAGAGGTTACTCCAATATGGAGTAAAAAGCTTCATTGTTAGGAATCATTTCTTTATACTCAGCTGAAATCAGCCTTTCTGCAACTTCCCTCCATTGTTGTTCCTGGTTCTACCCTCTAAAGCCAAGCAAAAGAAGCCAAATCCCTCTTCCCTATGGCAGCTCTTCAACTGTTTGAAGAAAGTAATCATGTTGTGGTGAAGTGCACGTTTTGCACATGCCTCTCCATCAAGCTCACCATCACCTGGTTCTGCTGCAGAGTTCCAAGTAGGCAGTTTACCCTGGGAGATGTGCTGTGTTCCAAACACCTTCATGCCTTCAGCTGGCTCATTTCTGAGTGCCATAGGAGAGTAAAAGTGTGTCAGGTCAGAGGATGGAAGGAAGCCTAGACGGTCTCCCCTCATAAAAGAGTCAATGTTCAGAAAGGTGAAAAAAAGAATAAGGAATACAAACCTAATTTTCTCGAGCAAAGAGAATGCTACAATCTCTAATGCTATGATTAGAATAAGGAGGGCTGTGTTACTTCACCTTTTGAGGTGAGAGGGGAGAGGAAGAGTATATCAGAGTCATATTAGGAAAAAGGTGTGTTGTTAATACTTAGTGTGTATTTGTGTGGGTGGTTGAGTGTGTGTGTACATGCACATGTATGCTTCTATCTGTTTTAAGTCATGTTAATGTTTGTTGTGACTTTTAAGAAACTCAATGGCAATTGAGCAGGGCTCAAGTTAGTTGATCAACACCCAACTGCATTAGTCCAGCCGATGGCCCAAAGAGGAATCATTTGAGGGTCACCTTTAGCCAGTGCTCTCTAAATGTAAGACATTTGTCACCTGCATTATCCTTCTTTCCTTTTTGAGGCTTTGCTTACTTGATCCCCCTCCTTTAGTATACCTTCCATGCCTAACCGGTGGTCTCCTCTACACTCAAATTGTTTTGTATTATATATGATCTTGGTTTCTTCCCCTTGAGAATGTAGCTCCTTACAAGAAAGGTTTGTTTTTATCTTGGCATTTGTATCCCTAGTGCTTATTATGGTCCTCAGCACACAATAGAAATTTAATAAAATGCTTATTGATTCATTGATCTTATACTAGCATCAAAGTGGCACAGTGGCTTGAGTTCAGGGCCAGAAGTCAAGAAGACAGGAATTCAAACTGAACCTCATTTTCCTCAGCTGTAAAATAGGGATAATAATTGTACCTCTCTCCCAAGGTTGTGGTAAAGATTAAATGAGATAATATTTTTAAAACACAACACAGTGTCTGGCATGTAGTTGACACTAAATAAATGATTTTTTCTTCCTTCCTTCCTGTATACAAGTTGTACTTTTTTAATATTATGCACATTTGGGGGGCTTGTGTTTATTTTGTTTTATTTTTTACATGTTGATAAAATTTTTAATAATTATTTTCTGACATTTTGCAGTCAATGTTCTCTCCTTCACTCCCACCCATCCTTGATTCCCAAGATGTCAGGTAATATGATACAACAGGTTGTACATGTGTTATCATACAAAATATATTTCTATGTTTATCATGTTGTGAAAGAAGACATATTGCTTACACTAGAGAAAAATTCATTGAGGAAATGAAGTGAAGAATGGCATATTTAAATCTGTATTCATGCTTTGTCAGTTCCTTTTATAGCAGTGGGTAGCTTTTTCTTTGTCTTAACTCCCTTGGAATTGTCCCTGGTTCTGCTCACTTCATATTGGCCTTTCCAAGTTTTTCTATGATCATCCTGTCCATCATTTCTTTTAGCACAATAGTATGCCATCACTATACCACGGATTGTTCAGCCATTCCCCAATTGATGGAAATCTCTTCAATTTCCAGTTCTTTTCCACCACAAAAAGAGCTGCTATAAAATGTTTGTGTCTATAGATCCTTTTCCTTTTTCTTTGATCTCTTTGTGATACAGATCAGTAGTGGTATTGTGCATCAAAGGGTAAACATAGTTCTATGGCCCCACTGGGCATAGTTAAAAACTTCTCTCCAGAATGATTGCATCAGTTTATAGCACCACCAGCAGTATATTGGTGTCCCGGTTTTCCCATATCCCTTCCAACATTTATTATTTTCCATTTTTGTCATATTACTTAATCTGATAGGTATGAGGTGACACCTCGAAGTTGTTTTAATTTGGACCTCTCTAATCAGTAGTCATTTGCAGTGACTAAAGATAGTTTTAATTTCTTCATCTGAGAATTGCCTATACATATCCCTTGTCCATTTGTCATTTGGAGAATGCTTTGTACTTTGATAAATTAGACTCATTTCTGTATATATTTGAGAACCAAGGCTTTTATCATAGACATTTGCAATGAAAAATTTTCCCAATTTTTTGTTTCCTTCCTAAACTTGGTTGCATTGGTTTTGTTTATGCAAACCCCTTTTAAATCGAATGTAATTAAATTTATGTGTTTTATGTTTTAAAAGTTGTACTCTTGAACAGACTATAAACTCCTTCATGTTAGAGACTATATACTTTTGCCTTGGTACCCTGAGTACCTAGCATATAGTAGGCCTTAATAAATGTTTGCTGAATATATAGTTGCATTAACAATATTTTAATTAATCAGAAAGTGCTCACAGTCTATCTTCAGTTACATTGAATTGAATAATGTATCCCATTGGAGATTGTAGAGATGCAGCTCATCCTAATAATATTAATAATATATGTATGTCATCCTTTGCAATTTCAATTGTTGCCGGGCATATATTATCTCATTGGCTCCTCGTAATAACATTGTATGATAGGAAGGTATCATGCAAACCCCTTTGCAGATGAGGAAACAAATGCTCAAAGAGATGAAGTCCTTTGCCTAGAAAAGGACACAACTCAAAAATGACAGAACTGGGCCTTTATCCCAGTTCTTTTGATTCCAATTCAAGAACTGTTGTTTTCTTTTGTTTTTACCAAATTACATTTTCTTGATACTGTGAATAGGTCCAGGTATCCAGAATACTCTAAAATATAACTTCTTTGAGGGCAAGGACTCTTGTATTTTTGTCTTTGTATTCTTCGTGATTGGTGCATAGTAAATCCTTAACTGTTTACTGAATTAAATCAAATTGCATCAATATGTAGTATAAAAAGGAAAAAGTGAATCTTCTTCAGATCCCCTACCATGTCTTCATTCTTCCCAATATCCAGGAATCTCTTCCTCTTTTCTGTTTTCAGCATGTCTAGATATGTATCTAAACCTCCTTTTCCTAGTAACAGCCTCCAAAAGTTACTTGAATTTGGATTGTGGTCTCTTTCTCAGCCCAGTGGGTATCTGTCCTAGTGAATTCAGTGTCTGAACTCTGGGCATATGGGAATATCATCAGCAGTGTGTTCTGGAGTTTAATGAGCCTTAGAGTGAGTATGTAATGTCTACATGCTTACCGGAGGAGCCTCAGTGGAGAGGGAATGAAGGCTTCAATCCCTTTAAGTTGCCTACATGGCTTTGTATATAGTGGGTGCTTGATGAAGGCTTATTGAATATAATTGCTGTTCTTTATGCATAATTATCAAGAGAGGAAATGGAAAGAAGGGGAAAGCAAAGAACTGATGAGAAATCAAGAAGGGAAAGGGGGAGTAAAGGTGAAGGGGGAAAGAAAGAAGAAGGGGAAAGGAAAAAAAAAGAAAATGGGGAATATTTTGTTCAGTCATTCAATTGGGTCTGACTTTTTGTAATCTCGTGGACATGTCAGATCCTTCTGTCTTGCACTTTCTCTCAAAGTCTACACAAGTTAATGTTTGTTTCTTCCATAATATCGATTTTATCCTTTGCCATCCCCTTCTCCTTTTGCCTTTAGTCTTTTCCAGCATCAGAGACTTTTCCAGTGATTCCCTCTCTTCTCGTTATGTGGCCAAAGTATTTAAGCTTCAGTGTCAGTATTTGACCTTCCAGTGAAGGTCTGAATTAATTTCTTTAAGTATTGACTGATATGATTGCCTTGCTATCCAAGGGACTCTCCAAAGTGTTCTTGGGTACCACAGTTTGAAAGCATTGATTCTGCAATGTTCAGCTTTACTTATAGTTCAACCCTTATAGCCATAATTCATTACTGGAAAAACGTATTTGGACATTTGTAAAGAAGATTAGTTATAGGCTATATTTGCTAAGAAGATAAAGTAATGAACCACTATAGAGATCTCCATGTGGAATTGTATTTTATATTCCTATATATGGATAGAGGAAGCAACATGGCCTGGTGGATAGAGAGCCAGTAAGACCTAGCCCCAAGTCTTATCTCTGACCCATCCTATCTGTATGACCCTAGACAAGTCATTTAACCTTTCAGAGACCCGGACAACTCTCTAAAATAATGGAGTTGCAGAGAAGGTGGTAACCTTTTGTGCTAGTGTTTCCTCACCTCTAAGTTGCTCATATTAATGAAAACACAGGTCCAGTCCTTTTCCCTGCATATGTATAGACTATTCAAGACCTCCCTGCCTTGCCTTTTTCCTCTTATTTCCTTTATTAATCACTTACATTTTCGTCATCTTAAATTTCGTATAAATCAAAGTATGTAACAAGCAAAATATCTTGGGAAATATGTTAACATTTTACTAATAGATACATTAACAAAAATGTTTCTTTTTAACAGCTTAATTACATCTAGGGTGGAAAAATATACATAGTAAGTAATTTTCCTTGAGCTTCTTTTTAAAAAGAGTGTATATCACCTTTTGCACATGTAATAGTCCCTGTGTTCATTGAGAAAAGAGTGAATCCCTTTATGATTTCTGCACATCACTATTCCTTATAAGAGATGAACATGTTGTGATATAGTTAATGTCCATTAGGATAAAGAATTCAGTACATTTTTCTCAAAAATATAAACCTGAGATCTGAAACTCATTTCATTCTTGGGAAAATCACTCATTGTATTTAAAAGTATACTCGGCTTACCATGTATCTTATTCTGTTGCAGTTGAGCTGAGAAATCATTTTGTACAATGGACAGAATGTATTGGGCTCTGTGATGGATTTCTTCTCTCTTCTTTTTCTTTCCCCTCCTTTCCTCTCTCTCCCCTTTTCTCTTTTCCTCCCTCAGTGATCTCATCAGTCTCCATAAGTTTATTCTATGAAGATGACTCCCAAGTCCTATATATTCAGCTTCATCACTCTGGTGAGCACTACTCCCACTTTGTAAACTAACTGCTGGATGTCTCCATCTGGGTATCCACTGGGGAAGGGAAGAGGAATCTGAAATTGAATCTCATCAGGAATTTTATATCAAGGATGCCACTATCATTTTGATTACTTAGGTTTACAGACATGAGGACATCCTTGACTCTTCTCATTCTTTAAATTTTTTTTACTTTAATAAATAATTTGCTCATGAGTTTACAAAGTTATATAATCCAAATTGTCTCCCTTCCTTCTTTCCTCCCCCCTCCTGGAGCTGGAAAGCAATTTAAACAAAGTTATACATGTTTCCATATTATTTATTTTTATAAATAAATAATCTTATAAAATGCAAACCCTAAAACATATACCCAAGTAAACAAGTGATAAATCATTTGTTTTCATCTACATTTATACTCCAACAGTTTCTCTGGAGGTGGATAGCATTGTTTTTCATAAGTCCATCAGATTTGCTCTGGATCATTGTTATTAACAAAGCCTACCACATTTGATCCTTCTACAATATTGCTGTTACTGTGTGTATTATTTTTCAGCTTATTTCATTCTGCATCAGTTCATGTAGGTCTTTCCATGTCTTTCTGAAATAATCCAGTTCAGTGATGGGCTAACTATGGCCCGCAGGCCAGATGTGACCCCCTGAAATGTTCTATCCAGCCCCACAATATTATTCCTGATCTGACAAATACAATGAGTAGGGTACAACACAGTGAAACTTCGAAAGAGTTGCCATAGAAACAGACTGGCAGATTTCCTTTCCTGTTACAGCCCCCTCTTTAAAAAGTTTGCCCATCACTGATCCAGTTCATCATTCTTTATTGCACAATAGTATTCCATGACCATCATGTACCACAATTTGTTCAACCATTCCCCAATTGAGGGATATCCCCTCAGTTTCCAATTCTTTACCACCACAAAAAGAATAGCTATCAATATTTTTCTACAAACAAATCCTTTTCTATTTTTTTCTCTCTTTGGAATACAGACCTATTAGCTATATCACTAGATCAAATGATGTACATTCGTTTGTATCCCTTTGGGCCTAATTCCATATTCCCCTCCAGAATGGTTGGATCAGTTCACAGCTACACTAGCAATGCATTAGTGTCCCAATTTTGGCACATCCCCTCCAACATTTATCATTTGCCTTTATTGTCATATTGGCCAATCAAGGTGTGAGGTGGGACCTCAGAGTTATTTTAATTTGCATTCCTCTAATCAAGAGGTATTTTGAACATTGTTTCATATGATTATTAATAGTTTTGTTTTCTCCATCTGAAAACTGCCTATTCATATCCTTTGACCATTTATCAATTGTGGAATGACTTGGATTCTTATAAATTTGACTTCTTTCTTTATATATTTGAGAAATGAGACCTTTGTCAGAGAAATTTATTATGAAATTTTTCCCAGTTTGTTGCTTCCCTTCTAAACTTGGTTGCATTGTTTTTGTTTGTATGAAACCTTTTTAATTCACCATAATCAAAATTATTCATTTTATATCTTGTAATGTTCTCTATTATTTCATCATGAATTCTTCCCTTCTCCATACATCAGTCAGGTAAACTATTCTATGTTCTTCTAAATTACTTAAAATTTCACTCCTTATTTTTAAATTATATACTCATTTTGACCTTATCTTGGTATAAGGCATGACATATTAACTTAATCCTTAATTTTGCCATGCTGTTTTCCAATTTTCCCAGCAGTTTTTCTCATTTAGTGAATTCTTATCCCAAGAGCTAGAATTGTTGGGTTTATCAAAAACGAGATTTCTGTGGTCATTTATCCCTAATCCCATGGTGGATAACCTATGGCACATGTTCCATGTGGCACACAGAGCCCTCTCTGTAGGCACACCTGCCATTGCCCACCAGAATTAGTTACTAGAAAGCGAGAGGACTCAGGGCAGAGCTGTTCCCCTTCCCCCTCCGGGTATCTGAGAACATTTCTCACTTCCTCACCCCTCTGCCCAGCAGCCAAAGGGAGTGCTTCTTTCCTCCCCTGTCTGGGGTAAGGAGGGGTCCAGGGGGTTCAGGGTAAGGTGGGGGACAGGGTGTGGCACAAGTCTCAGTGGGGGGTGGGCACAGCAGTGGGTTGGGGGTTGGCCCTGGCACTCCATCTCTTAAAAGTTTGCAATCACAGCCCAAATCTATTCCATTGATCCACCCTTATATTTCTTAGCCAGTACCAGAATATTTTGATGATTATTGTTTTATCATACAGTTTAAGATCTGGTATTGCTAGGCCACCACCCTTCACACGTTTTTTTCATTAATTCCTTTGATATTCCTGATCTTTTTGTTCTTCCAGATGAATTTTTTCTAGTTCTATAAAATCATTGTTGGTGGTTTGATTGGTATAGCATTAAATAAGTAAATTAATTTAGGTACAGTTGTCATTTTTATTATATTAGCTTGTCTACCCATGAGCAATTCATATTTTTTCAATTGTTTAGATCTGAATTTATGTGAAAAGTCTTTTATGATTGTGTTCATATAATTCCTGTGTTTGTCTTAGCAAACAGAATCTCAGGTATTTTTTATTGTCTAGAGTGACTTTAAATGGAGTTTCTCCTGCTAACTCTTGCTGCTAAGCTTTGTTGAAAATATATAGAAATGATGATGATTTTGTAGGTTTATTTTGTATACTGCAATTTTGCTAAAGTTATTATTTCAACTAATTTTTTAGTTGACTTTCTAGGATTCTCTAAGTATAGCATCACGTCATCCTCAAAGAGTGAGAGTTTAGTTTCCTTATTTCCTACTTTTAATTCCTTCAATTCCTTTTTCTTCTCTGATTGCTAAAGCTAGCATTTCTAGTAAAACAGTTGTTCCCAAACATTTTTGGCCTACTGCCCCCTTTCCAGAAAAAAATATTACTTAGAGTCCCCAGGAAATTAATTTTTTAAATTTTAATAGCAATTAATAGGAAAGATATATGTATTAACGTTTCTACCTTTTTCGTAAAATATAGTAAAGAAAGGTGTAAATTAGAAACATTGAACCTTGGAATTATGAAACTGTTTATTGAACTCAGAATAGAATTTAATACAAAAAATGTTAAAACATTAGAAATCATCTTAATGAGAAGGATGAACCTGGTGTGCTGCTACCAATTTAGTAAACCTCGGCTCTATTTTTGTCAGCAGTAATCTTAAATCACCGTGATTGACTATTTGCAATTGGTTTCTTTTTTTTATTAATAAGTTGGTTACTGCACTGAATCCACGTTCCAAAATGCACCTCTGGCCATCACTGCTTCCCTGGATCGCTGCAGCACCCACCAGGGGGCAGTGGTGTCCACTTTGGGAATCACTGTAGTAAAATATTTAATAATAGTGGTGATAATTGGCAGCCTTGCTTCAGTCCTGTTCTTACTGGGAAGGCTTCTAACTTATCCCCATTGTAGATGATACTTGTGTAGTTTTAAATACTTGTGATATATTACTTTAGTTTCTTTGCTAGTTATTTTATTTAATATTTTTGCACAAATGTTCATTAGGGAAATTGGTCTGTAATTTCCTTTCTTTGTTTTTGGTCTTCCTGGCTTAGGTATCAGCACCATAGTTGTGTGATGAATAGAATTTGGTAGAACTCCTTCTTTGCATATTTTCCCAAATAGTTTGTATAATACTGGGATTAATTATTCTATAAATGTTTTTTCTTCTTAAAATTTTTATTTAATTAATTAATTTGGAATATTTTTCCATGGTTACATGATTCATGTTCTTTGCCTCCCCTCATTTCTCCTTCCTCCCAGAGCCAATGAACAATTCTACTGGGTTTTACATGTGTCATTTATCAAAACCTATTTCCATATTATCAATATTTGCAGTAGAGTGATCATTTAAAGTCAACATCCCCAATCATATCTCCATTGAACCATGTTATCAATCATATGTTTTTTTCTGCATTTCTACGGGTTTTTTTATTATTTTTCCTCTCCCCGTGCCCCATGGGAGTCCTCTTGGTGCCAGAGCCCAGGCTGGCATGCAGCTGAAGCCTCACGAGGGCCTCTCCACATGCCCCAACCAGCCCTCTTGGTGCCCAAGCCCAAGCTGGGAATAGAAACCCACAGTTCTTTCTCTGGATGTGGATGGCATTCTTTCTCAGAAGTCCCTCAGAATTGTCCTTGAATGTTGCATTGCTGTTAGTAGAGAAGTCCATTACATTCAATTGTGCCATAGTGTATCCATCTCTGTGTACAGTGTTCTCCTGGTTCTGCTCACTCTGCATCAATTCCTGGAGTTCTTTGCAGTTCAAATAGAATTGCTCCATTTCATTATCCCTTACAGCACAATAGTATACCATCACCATCAGATACCACAATTTGTTCAGCCATTTGACCCAGGGACCAGGAGCCTGTAGGAGAGAGCCATGGGAGAGAGCAGTCAGGAGTCCGCAGGGAGTCAGCAGCAGGAGTGGGAGGGGAGCCTCAAGAGCAGCTCACTCTCATTGTGGGCGGAGTAGTCAGGAAAAGAGCTGTCTACAACAGCTCAGGGGCTCTCCTGGTGGGCTACAGCAGTTTCTAGCTCCTAGCTTCTAGCTTCTAGTGAGAGACAGCAGGGCCAACTGAGAAGCCAGTCCATGGCTCTCCTGAAAAGAGTTCCCTGGAGTAGGGGCAGAGGGAAGCCTACAGCAGGAGAAAACTCCAGTTTCTCTACTCACTTAAAGGTTCTGAAGTCCCTTATAGTCACCAAATAAATATAAGTTTAAAATTAAATATCCCAATACTCCAAGCATTATTTTTATAAGATTTAATAATAATAATAACTCAAAGTAAAGAAAAGTGAAGTGAGAGAGAGAAAAAGGCATTTTTCCAGCCCCTTTAGCAGAAAAAAAGACCCCAAAAGGCATGGTTACAAAAACATTTAACAGCCCAATGTAAAAACGTATGTGAGGACTCAGAGGAAAGGAATTCTGGGGAATGTAGTCCTGGAGTACAAAATTCCAACTATACAATTTTATTAATATAAGCATTCAAGGATATAAATTTTCCTCCAAATATTCCTTTGACAATATTCCATAAATTTTGATGTGTTGTCTCTTCATTGTTTTTCTCTTCAGTGAAATCAGTGATTATTTCTATGATTTGTTTTTTGGCCCACCTGTTTTTTTTAGATATTTAAATATTTTATTTTTTTTTAGAAAAAATTTTCCATGGTATATGATTCATGTTTTTACTTTCCCCTTCACCCCCCCCCCCCATATCCAATGCACATTTCCACTGGTTTTAACATGTGTTAAAAATCAAGACTCATTTACATGAGTAAATATTGATAGTTACATTGGTGTGGTTGTTACAAGTCTACATCCCCAATCATGCCCGCATCAACCCATGTGTTCAAGCAGTTGTTTTACTTCTGTGTTTCCACTTCTGTAGTTCTTCCTCTGAATGTGGATAGTGTCCTTTTCCATAAGTCCCTCCAGATTGTCCTGGGTCATTGCATTACTGCTAGTACAGAAGTCCATTGCATTCAATTTTACCCCAATGTATCAGTCTCTGTATACAATGTTCTTCTGGCTCTGCTCCTTTCACTCTGCATCAATTCCTGGAGGTCTTTCCAGTTCACATGGAATTCCTCCAGTTTATTATTCCTTTGAGCACAATAGTATTCCTGCACCAGCATATACTACAATTTGTTCAGCCATTCCCCAATTGAAGGGCATACCCTCATTTTCCAGTTTTTTGCCACCACAAAAAGTGCAGCTATAAATATTTTTGTACAAGTCTTTTTATCTATGATCTCTTTGGGGTATAAACCCAGCAATGCTATGGCTGGCTCGAAGGCAGATAGTCTTTTAGAGATCTTTGGGCATTTGGCCCACCTGTTTTAAAGAATTAGACTATTTACTTTCCACTTAATTTAAATTGGCCTTTCCATGAACCCTTATTTATCATAATCTTTATTGCCTTGTGATTTGAAAAAGTTATATTTATTATCTCTGCTTTCTGCACTTTGTTATGAAGTTTTTAAAGCCCTTGTACATGGTCATATTTTGAATATGTACCATATGCTGCTAAAAAGAATGCATATTCCTTTTTATCCCTATTCGGTTTTCTCCTGATATCTATTAAATCAAACTTTTCTAAATTTTCATTTACTTCTTCTTTCTTATTTATTTTTTGGTTATGTTTATCTAGTTCTTATAAAGAAAGGTTGAGATCTGCCACTAGTATACTTATGCTGTTTATTTCCTCCTTGCACTCCTTTCGTTTCTCCTTTAGAAATTTAAATGCTTTACTATTTGGTGCATATATGTTAAATACTGATATTATTTCATTTTCTATACTAACTTTTATCATAATGTAATTACCTCCCTCATCTCTTTTAATAAGTTCTATTTTTGCTTTAGCTTTGTCTAAGATCATGATTTTTTACTTCCACTTTTTCTTATCTCAGTTGAAGCCCAGTAGATTCTGCTCCAGCCCCTTATCTTTACTTTGTGTGTGTCTACTTGCCTTGAACGTGTTTCTTATTAACAACATATGGTAGGATTTTGGCTTTTAACTCATTCTATTATCTGCATCTGTTTTATGACTGAATTCATCCCATCTAAATTCATAGGCATGATTATCATCTGTATATTCATGTCCATCTTGTTTTTCTTTTTAATCCTACCCTTTCTCCTTTCACTCTTTCCATCCACACCAGTGCTTTGCTTTTAATCATTCCCCATATTCCCCCTTACCTATATTACTCCCCTTCCCACCATCCCCCTTATTATTACCCTTCTACTTCTCTATATGGTTAGATAGGATTCTATACCCCAATGATTCTGGCTGTTCTTCCCTCTCTCAGCCAATTCCAAAAAGAATAAGGGTTAAGTATTACCTGTCATCCTCCCCTCCACTGTAATATCCTCACCCCCATACCTCTTTATGTGATATAATTTATCCCATTTTGCTTTTCTCTTTCCTTTTCTCTCAATGAGATCCTCTTTTTTGCTCCCAAGATTTTTTTGCATATCATCCTAAATTGTTTACTACCACACCCTCTGTCAATGTATACTTCTAATTGCTATGATAATGTTATTTTTTAAGAATTACAGATATCATCTTTCCATATAGGAATGTAAATAATTTGACCTTATTGAAGCCCTTAAAATTTTTTCTCTTCATAATTTACCTTTTTATGCTTCTCTTGAATTTTGTATTTGGGCATTAGATTTTATGTTTAAGTCTGAGCTTTCCTTCAGAAGTTCTTGGAAATCTTTTATGTTATTAAATAACCATACTTTCCCCTGAAAGAATATAGTCAGTTTTAATAGGTTAGGATTTCTTGGTCATAAAACCAGTTCCCTTGCCTTCTGGAATATGATATTCTAAGCCTTCTGGTCCTTCAATGTGGTAGCTTCCAGATCCTGTGTAATCCTGACTGGAGTTCCATGATATTTGAATTGTTTCTTTCTGGATGCTTGCAGTATTTTGTCCTTGATCTCAGAGCTCTTGAACTTGGCCATAACATTCCTAGGAGTTGTAATATGGGGATTTATTGCAGGAGGTGATCTGTGGACTCTTTCAATTACTATTTTACTCTCTTATTCAAGAATATAAGTACAATTTTCTTAAATAATTTCTTGTAATATGATGCTTAGACTTTTTTTAATCATCACTTAAATTATCTCTCCTGGATATATTTTGCAGTTCAGTTGTTTTTTTTAATGAGATATTTCTTGTTTTCTTCTATTTTTTCATTCTTTTGATTTTGTGGGATTTTTTGTTTGTTTCTTGGTGTCTCATGAAGTAATTAACTTCTATTTTCCAATTCTAATTTTTAAAGAATCAATTTCTTTGATGGCCTTTTGATTTTCCTTTTCCATTTGGTCCATTCTCTTTTTCCTGGAGCTCTTTTCTTCATTGGATTTTTGTGCTTTTTTCTAGTTGACCAATTTTGCTCTTTAAGCTGTTATTTCTTTTTTCATTACTTTCACTTTTCCCCCATTTTTATTCCCATTTTACTTCAATGTGTCTCATTTGATTTTTGAATTACTTTTTGAGTTCTTCCAGAACATGAGACCAATTCCCACAAAGTTTTGCATGAGGTTGCTTAGATCACACCATTCCCTACTTACTCTTTGTCTCAATAGAAATTATATAGGATTAGATATTTCTTTTGTTGTTTCCTCATTTTCCCAGCCTTTTTTTTGCCTGAGGTATGGGAGTTCTGAAAGCTGATGATTGCCTCCCTTGTTGATGGCTTGCAGGACTCAGCATTCTGAGATATTTTGCCTTGGTTCTAAAGGCTTAACCACAGCAGAGGATTGAAAGGGCCAAACACTATGGAATTCCAGTCCTCACTGCCGGCTGATGCCAGGGCCTGAGACTTTCAGTGGTAAGTGTGGGGTGCTCTGTTATTGGTGTAGGCAGTGTCCCAGGATCCTGAAGTTGCCCTATGCCCAGGCTTACGACCTGGTGCATTATATAGGAGCAGGGATGGGCAGACAAAACTCTTCTGTGTGCAGTTTTGTTCTCGTTCCCCCATCCAGCAAAAATAGACTCTCTCTGCCTACCTTTCAAGTTGTGTACGGGGGAGAGACCCCTCACTCTGTCTTGGTGTTGGATTTTGATTCCTTTTATTTTGAGTTGACTTTTAAAAATGGGTTTGTTTGGAAGGATTGTCAGAGTGATTTCAGCTTTTGCTGTTACTAAGCTGCCATCTTGCTCCCAAATAAATTCATTCTTCCTTATACCTCATATCTAGTAAGTTACTGTCTCTCATAGACTCATTTTTGGTAGCATCTCTCACATATAATTCCTTCTCTCCATATGCTCTGCCTCCATTCTACTTCAGGCCATTATTACTTCTCACCTCAACTGTCAAAATGACTTTCTCAGTTCTTATACCTTCCCTCTACAATGCATCCTCCATACACTTGCCAAATTGGAATTCCTCAAGGTCAGGTAATTTTGCCCAAGTGCAGTAATATTCCCTTAGGTTTTTTTTTTTTACTTATTCCCTAAATCAGTAGTTCCCAAACTTTTTTGGCCTACTGCCCCCTTTCCAGAAAAAATATTACTTAGCCCCCTGGAAATTAATTTTAAATTTTAATAGCAATTACTAGGAAAGATAAATGCACCTGTGGCCATCACTGCCTCCCTGGATTTCTGCAGCACCCACCAGGGGGCAGTGGCACCCACTTTGGGAATCACTGCCCTAAATGATGGGTACTATTTTGTTTCATATTCTATATTATCACAAAAAGTTCTGCACAACTCCAAATGACTTCCAGATTTGTTAGATACCATTGTGCCTGTCTTTCCATACTCCCTTCAACTTTAAGTATTTCCATCCTTTGTCATCATTGTTAGTTTACTTGATTTGAGGGGAAGTTCAAAATTCTTTTTATCTTGCATTTCCTACCTCCTTGGTGACTTGATGCATTCTCTCTTATAATTATTTAAAATTTACAATTCTTCTTTTTAGAAATATTTATTCACATCTTTTGACCATGTAGGCAATGGGAAATGGTTCTTAGTCACATGTAGCTGTATTAATTCCCTAAGTATTTTTAACATCAAACCATTATCAGAAATATTTTATGCATAGATATTTTTTCAAAAGACAGTTTTTCTTCTTATGTACATCACAATTATTTATTTTAGACAGCTAGATAGTATAGTGGATATAGCACGGCACCTCAAATCAAGAAAACGTGAATTTAAATCCAGCCTTAGATACTTACTAGCTATGTAATCTTGGGCAAGTCACTTCTCTGTTTGCCTCAGTTTCCTCATCTATAAAATGGTAATAATAATAATATCCCCTACCTCCCAGAGTTGTTATAGAGATCAAATGAGATAATACTGGCAAGGAGCTTTGCAAGCCTTAAAGTGCTCTGTAAATGCTTGCTAGCTACTATTGTTGTTTTCTTCAGGACTTAGCTCAGATGCTACCTTCTATGGGCAGGCTTCCCTGATACCCCAGCTCTTACTGTTCTCTTTTTCTTCAGAATCACAGAGTCAGAATTAAAAAAAAATTGAAAGCTGGAAGGAACCTAAGGAGTCATCTAGTCTAAATCATACCAAAAATAATGTCCCAACAAATCAGCCCTTAAAGTATGTGTCCAGAAACTCACCAGCTTCCAAGAGATCTCAATCCACTTCTGGATACTTGCAGTTGTTAGGATGGTATCCCTGACATCATGCCTTCCTGTCTGGCTTAATTCAGACTCAGAGTACATTAAGTTCTCAGTCATAGTTGTTGACCAATGAACGATTTCCCAACACCAGAATGGAAAAGGAATGGAAATGGAAGGAAATAATTTAATGAAGTCATTATGATAATATGTTGCTGTTAATAACTGATGAGTTGGTGTGTTGCCATTTATAATAACCAAACAAGATCTTTAAGCCTAGTTTGTGACCACTTGTTTTCCTATAAACACTAATCTACCCAGCAGTTTTTATATGCAAGGTAGTATAGTAGTGCATGGCTTTGGTTGTGAAATGCCTAAGTTTCTTGCTAATAAAGAACCCAAAACTGACATTTTTATTAACGTATTATAAAATGTTATATGTATACCAATAAATAGTCATCAATGAGGCAGTGGATTGCAAAGTCTCATTTTGACAGCAGTCCAAATCTCCAAGGTCAGCAAGGAATGGGGGGTGCCATCTTTTTAAGAGTGCAAATAATTTTGAAGGGAGTTTATTCCTCCTGCACTTTCATCTACAATAAAAACACACAAGTAAAAAAATGCCACCTAACAAATTTCATTGGTTTTGTAATCATGGGCATGCAGTGAATTAAACTTAAATCCATTCTGTTATATGTTTTTGGCAGCTTGTAACTCTACATATTTGAGTTTTTCCTCTATTCCCTAAATGCAGATTGCTTGATGGTGTGTAAGAGAGCTAATTAGATATAAATACCAACCAGCACCCAAATAACAAGAATCATAATGATCATACAGTGAACAGCTGTGCCATTCGATAAATTGGTTTCTTTTCTAATACTGCAGCAATTCAAACATTTCTGAGCTCCAAAAATGTTGTGTTTTTTTTCCTCACTCTTCATAGGCCAGATTCAATTAAAATCAGAATCCTGTTAATATGGGACTTCAGAGGAACTAAAAAATGGAAGACTTTGTTCACCATTATTGCAAGAACTGGACAGAGTTCTTATCAGTCCAAGCCCACTCAGCTTTCTTAACTGATTTCAGAAAGACAAGCTGATGCAGGCTGAGCTGGGAAAACTGGTAGAAGAAAGGCACTACCGAATTACAGCTAAAGCTTATATAGTATGCGGCACTTTCTGATGTTGAAAGAAGCCATTTCTGCTGGAGAAATCATATCTGCAGAGTGGAGGTGGAAGACGTGGGGCAAGAAGTTTGGTAGTGGTTCAAATATTTATGATTGCAAACACTAAACACTGCAGGCAGCTACATATCTAGACCATGCTGCCTTTGCACATTACATAGTGTTATAAAGGAAACCAGTCAACTGGCAAGATGCCTCAACCCTGTTTGAGGCCATCCCCAAGAACAGTCTGGAAAATCATTGCTTGCCTACTTTCCCAGTGGGCAATTTTTGTCCACTGGCAAAAAAAATCACGATATTTTTGCAACTTGAAAATGTGTAAATGCATACTTAGTAAATTGAGGAAGGACAAAACAATTTACCATGATACTTGAGGAAAAGATAGGATAGTGGAAAAACTGCGAGTTTGGTCTCATCTGCTGTGACCTGTCTCTCCAAATTCTACTGAACCTTATTTATAACATCTCAGGTAATCCTCTTCCAAAAACTCCTTCATCATGTCATTCACTGGCTTAAGAAGGAGCAAAATTCTTTGTCTTCTAGATTTTCTCTATGCTTTTTCCAGTCTCCTCTGGTCATTAAGAATTTGGTCTTCTTATTCTCCTTCATGGCCAGTGTAGATAAACAATAGTTTTATTTTGCAAAACTCACTGTATAGTGTTTAGGTCATTCTACAACTTGCTTCCAACCGACATTTCTAGACCTATGTTATTTCACTCATTCTCCTTCTTTTGTATCTTTGGATCTCCAGCACCTAGCAAAGTCTCTTGCACATAGTAGGAGCTTAATAAACATTTGAAGTCTATGAACATAGTTGACTTATTCCCATCACACTCCTCTGTTCATGACACTTTTTTTCTCAAGGGTTTTCCTTCCTCTTGCCTATGTACTAATCCATGTCCCTCACTCTCCTCTGGTCTTGGAACATGCCTCCTCAAGGCTATCTTCCAGAATGATTGGAGTCCCTCATTCGGTGCTTTACAAGTGCTTGTTTGCTCTGTATACACTTGCATTTATCATGTTTCTCAGCAAATGTACAAGAATGATAAAAATCAGCTCCCTTTCCCATGGCACTTTGAGGTTTGCAGAAAGCTTTCCCCACAACAACTCTCTGAAAGAGGAAATGCAAGTATTATTATCCCCATTATGCAGATAAGGAAACTGAGACTCATGGAGCTATGGCAGAAATAATCTGGATGCTTCCTCATAAAACTGACAACAGGGTGCATACCATTCAAATATGGGTTCAAGAAATAAGGGATAATTGTTTACCTTGCAAAAACAGATGGCTTTGATGGAAGTGGGGGATTGATAGCTCTCTTCAATATTGGAAGTTTTCTTTTTTTTATTATTTTTTATTTTTTAGAAAAAATTTCCATAATTCATGTTCTTACTTTCCCCTTCACCCCCTCAAATTACACCCCCATAGCCAATGCACATTTCCACTGGTTTTAACATGTGTCATCGATCAAGACCTATTTCCATATTATTAATAGTTGCATTGGTGTGGTTGTTTCAAGTCTACATCCCCAATCATATCCGCCTCAACCCATGTGTTCAAGTAGTTGTTTTTCTTCTGTTTCCACTCCTGCAGTTCTTCCTCTGAATGTGGGTAGCGTTCTTTTCCATAAATCCCTCAGAATTGTCTTGGGTCATTGCATTACTGCTAGTACAGAAGTCCATTACATTTGATTTTACCACAGTGTATCAGTCTCTGTGTACAATGTTCTCCTGGCTCTGCTCCTTTCACTCTGTATCAATTGCTAGAGGTCATTCCAGTTCACATGGAATTCCTCCAGTTTATTATTCCTTTGAGCACAGTTGTATTCCATCACCAGCATATACGACAATTTGTTCACCCATTCCCCAATTGAAGGGCATTCCCTCATTTTCCAGTTTTTTGCCACCACAAAAAGCGCGGCTATGAATATTTTTGTACAAGTCTTTTTATCTATGATCTCTTTGGGGTACAAACCCAGCAATGTTTTGGCTGGATCAAAGGGCAGGCAGTCTTTTAGAGCTTTTTGGGCATAGTTCCAAATTGCCATCCAGAATGGCTGGAAGTTTTCATTAGCAAAAAAAGTTAGGCTTGTTCTTGGTCACAGATGAGAAAATTAGGAGCACTGGGTAAAAGATGTAGATATGCAGAATCAGGCTTAGTTTAAAGGAAAAATTATTGACTTAGGTGAGATAATCCAGAGCAGAGTATGTTACTGGAACTAGTATATTCCCTCCCTTCAGTATAGGTCTTCAAGCAAAGATCAGATGACCACTGATCAAGCATGTTGAAGGAATTTTTGGCCAAGTATGGATCAGACACTGCCAACTTTCTGAGGTACTTTCCAGGTTTGGTGACTACAACAAGTGAGTTCTCCAAGAACATCCAGCCAGAGCCCAGGATTTGAACTGAGATTCATAGGATATAAGATTTAATACTGGAAGGGACTTGAGAGATCAATTCCAAATCCTTCATTTTACCAAGAAGTCAATAAAGTGACTTGTTCAGAGTTACCCAGGCAGCAAATAGAAGAGATAAGATTTGAACCCAAGTTTTATGACTCTGTACCAAATACTTCCAAAACTCTACCATATTCCTCACCTAATTCTTCATCCTTTACTTTTTATATTAAATGCTCTCAGAGATCCCAAATCCAGTCTCCCAGAATTGACTTTTTTCATCAAATCTTAGAACTGTTTTAGAAGGAATGCTACTAGAAAGTGGCTTCTGCTGCCTAAATTGAGCCACCCCACTTGCAATCTCAAGTAGTCTCAAAGTCCCAAATCCCTTCCCAGTCTCCAGTTTGCCATCTCAACTCCTAATATATTCGATATTGTCATATTTTACTTGTAGAAGAATAGAAATATTAATTCAGGACTCCATTTTTCATATAGTGGATGAAGATATTGCTGGGAATGAGAGGAAAGTGGTGAGATTTTGATACTTTGTTAGAATAGACCCGCCATGCCTGAAAGCTATCACTCACTCACAAGTAATCCTGATTTCCAAAAAGTTCACTTAGAGGTAAGAGATATAAAGCTCAGAGAATAGGAATGACCTGCCCAAGATGCAAGTGAGTCATTGGCAGAGCTCAGAATATTGCAATAATTTGGAGACTTCAGTCTTATCAGCATCCTCTAACGGATTTTTAATAATGCAGCTGACTGTGGATGAAGGGGAATAAAGTCCAAGAGAGGCAGTGCAAATGGGAATAGCACCAACTGAGTGAGAGAACTCATTTGCAAATCTCTTCACCTGTGTTCTTTCATTTGAGCTCACAGCAATCCAGCAATGTAGGTGCTGCTACAGATATCATCACCTACCTCTCTTTGGACCATTCAGGTAATCACTCAAATCAGTGAAAGAACTTACCTGATGATTACATAACTACTAAGTATTAGAAGCATGAATGGAAGTTGAGTCTTCTTGACTCCACAGGCTATCCCTCCTCTCTCTAACCACTATGCTTCATAGCCTGGCTTAATAGAAAAAGCACTAGGCATGAAGTTAAAAGCTTTGGGTTGGCATTTACCAATTGTGGCAAAGTAATTTAGCCTGAATGAGCTTCAGTTTTCTCATCGATAAAATGGATATAAGAATTCCTGCAGTACATATAAAATCTACATCAGATTGCTTATTGTCTCAGGGAGGGGGGAGGAGAGGATAGATTGAGGAAGGGTGAGCATGATAAAGAGAGGGAATTTGGAACTCAGACTTTTTAAATGAATGTTTAAAAATCGTTTTCACATGTAATTGGGGAAAAAAATCAAAGAATACCTGCAATGCTTCCCTCATAGCAGAGGCAAGCTGGAACCACAAAAGCCAGTTTTTAAATCTACAAATGTGAGCATTTGCACCTCAGGAATTGGCAAATGCTATAAATCAGGGGTTGATTTTTTTTATTTGTTGCTTTCTAGACTTAAGAAAGGGATGGGAAAATAGTGGTGATGCCAATTAAAAGTATGCATACATACATTTTTAAGTAGCTGGTTGTTAAGTATTTAGTAGCTCACTTCTGTGAAGACTCAAAGGAATCAACCTATCTAAATATGCTTGGCAAACAAGATTACAATAATAATAGCTGACATTCATAGAGCACTTTAAGGACTGCAAAGCATTTTGTAAATGTTATCTCCTTTAAGCCTTATAACCATGTTGGTGAACCTATGGCACATGTGCTGGAGGAGGCTGCTCCCTTCCCTCTCTCCATGTGTGCCTGGGGACATTTCTGCCATCACCTGCCCCTCTGCCCAGCAGCCCAATTGGAGTACTTTATCCCTCCCCCTGTTTAGAGCAAGTCAGGGGGCTCATATGTGGCATGAGGGTTGCAGCTTGGGCACTCAGTCTATAAAAGGTTTACCATCACAGCCTTATATATATATATATATATATATATATATATATATATATATATATATATATATATATATATATATTCATTTAACTAATAGATTTAGAATATTTTTCCATGGTTACATGATTCATGTTCTTTCCCTCTCCTTCTCCCAACCCACTGCTGTAGCTAATGAGCAGTTCCACTGGGTTTTACATGTGTCATTGATCCAGACCCATTTCCATGTTATTAACATTTGCATTAGGGTAATCATTTAGAGTCTATATCCCCATAGAACTATGTGATCAAGCAGTTGTTTTTCTTCTCCCACAGTTTTTTGTCTGAATGTGGATAGCATTCTTTCTCATAAGTCCCTCAGAATTGTCCTGGATCATTGCATTGCTGCTAGTAGAAAAGTTCATTACATTCGATTGTGCCACAGTGTATCTGTCTCTGTGTACAAGGTTCTCCTGGTTCTGCTCCTTTCACTCTGCATCTATTCCTGGAGGTTATTCCAGTTCACATGGAATTCCTCCAGTTCATTATTTCTTTGAGCACAATAGTATTCCATCACCAGCAGATACCACAATTTGTTCCAGTGGTGAGAAGATGACCCTTGCTTCCACTCTGCAGCCATCTTAGCCCAGAAGTCCATATAGCCCTTTTTTGCTGGTAATTTTGGTATAAAATAAGTGACACTGATTTGGAGTGGGTACCGCTGCACTACCATTTCAACTGGAGTCATTTGGCTCAGTGTCCAAATTTGATCTTTCCTTTTTTAATCTTCATTTTTCATTTAAGGGTAGGGTGTGTGCTTCCCAACACTGCCACTCTGCCGCCACCCATGACTTGATTTTCTGGAGATGATCTATTATCTTGTTGTGGAACCTTTTCCAAGTTCAAGTACTCAGAGGGCAAATTCAAGCTATCTGTGAACCCCTGGATTACCAGAGAGAATAGAGGGAGAAAATGCTTGCTTTGGGTGGCTGGACGAAAGGGCAGGCATGCAAAAAATTTCCTCAGGCACTGGAAAGAGGGGAAACAGAGCAGCTCCCCAAGTGCTGTCTCTGCATATGTACCATGTCTTTGCCAACACTAATCTACTACATACCACAGAAAGATATTAATTATAATTTTGAAATGTCACTCATTAGTCAAATAGGAGCTGAGCCTTATTCTGCTATCAACCTGTTCTATGCCCTTAGTCAAGGCATTTCTTTTTACTGGGCCCCAGTTTTCTCCTCTGTCAAAGGAAGACAGTAGATAAGATGAACTCTAAGATCCCCTTTACTTCTAGAATTTCATGAATCTAAAACTTGTATATATTTTTAATATTTACTGTTTCATGTGTACCTAATGAAATAATAATTGTCCAGTGCTTAGCACAGAGCCTCAAACGTAGTAATATCTATATAAATGTTAGTTGTTGTTCTTATCACTGTTGTTCCCCTCACCTAAGGATATAAATTCTTTAAGAGTGTTTATGTCTTTATCTCAGCATTCCCTCCCAGTGACTAGCCCATTAGAGATATTTAATAAATACTTCCTAAATGAATTAGTAACTTGAGGATGTATAAGTGACTCATGACAACCAAGTTGGAAAATTTTGAAAATATAATAAAATTATGACTTCCAGTACCAAATGGCCTTTATTAACTTTGCAGTGTCATAGTTTGTTGGTGTTGTAGCTAGATACACCAAAACAATATTCTGCTCAAATGAGTTATGTGTGAAATGTTCCACAGACCTAAAAGAACTTTGGAAATGTTAGTATCTATTACTGTTCTTATTCTGTTCAAGTTTTTACTCATAACAGTGGATTTCAGAATACATAGATGTAGGCATTGTTTCGTCCATGTCTGCCCATCCAATGTGATTCATTGCTGTAAATCTTATAGAGAAAGGCCCTGTAATGTGCTGGTCCACATCCTTACTTTCCACAGATACCAGTAGACTGCCTAACTGGCCACCCATCGTTCCATCTTCTTGCTGCTTAACTAGCCCATCCTTTTTACTCAACATGCATCTCTAGTGACATGCTTAATGCTACTTCTTTTGTAGAATTCCTTATTTTGCAGGTGTCACATTCTGCCTATCCTAACCATGTTATTTCCCATGCCCTTTGGGCAATCTTCTACTTCAAATTTTCAGAAACTGTAATATTTTAGAACTTAGAACTGTATTACATCACTGGTAAAATATAATGGGATTGCATAAGTCAGCTTTGCTTGAGGGGCAAACTTGGGATTCATAAACAGCCCTGGGTACTTGCTCAAAGCTAGTCTTGCCCACTCCACTCCTTTACCTCAACTCTGGCCCAGGTCCTGGTCCATTTGCAATATCTGTGAAAGATACACACACTGCAGTGTAAGCAACCTTTATCCACTTGGTTTTTCCTCAGGAGGTAGTTGGGCTAAACTCTTGTCATGTACAAACTCAGGAGATTCTGCAGTGCTCTGTGCCTTGAAATAAGCACTTTGCAAGCAGGAATATCCTGGAACCCTCCCATCCTCAAGGGATCTCTTTTCTGCTTAGCTTCTACACTAAACCAACTCATGTGTTCACTCATGTCCCCCCAGTCCTTAGGAAAAAAACCCTAACCCTTGATCCTTCCATACCCACTAGCTATAATCCTATATCTGTCTTCCTTTTCTAGTCTATATTTAAGAAAGCCTCATACATTAGATGCCTCCCCTTCCTATTTCTGACTCAATTCTAAATCCTTTGCATTCTAGCTTCCAACCAAAGTGACTAATGATCTCAACTGCCAAAATTAATAGTCTTTTCTTGGTCATTTGCCTTGACACTGCTGAATACCTATCTTTCATATTTTACCCCCTTGCTGCCTTGTAAGTAGATGGACTACATGATGCTGCTATTCCTTGGTTCTCCTCCATGCCCGACTTTCCTTTCTCAGTCTCATTTGCTGGGTTTTTATCTGCATTATGTCCATTAATCATGAACCCAAATCTCTATTACTTTCCTCCCCCTTTTCTGCCTATACTCTTGTGCTTGATAATCTCTAAAGCTCTCTTGGATTCAGATATCAGCTCTGTGTAGTAGATTCCCAAATCTATATATCCAACCCTAATTTCTCTACTGATTTCCAATGCAGCATACCAATTGTCTTTTTGACATCTTTAGAGGTATGTCCCTTATATATCTTAAATTCAATATATCCCAAACCAGACTCATTTTCTTTCCTCCAAGCCCTCTTCCTTTTACTAAAGTTAACACCAGTCTCACAGTCACCCCAGACTGAAATCTAAGTGTCATCCTCAGCTTCTCCTTTGTATACACCCAACACAGCCAAAGACCTGTTGTCAAATCTTTTTTCCCTTCCTAACATGTTTCATAAATACCCCCTTCTCTCTACTCACACATTGGTCCTTATTACTTTATGCCAAGATTATTGCAAGTCTTCTGCTGTTCTACCTGCTTCAAATTTCTCATAACTCCAAACCAATAACCACTTAATGACCCTAGTGATTACCCTAAGGATAGCTCTAATGTCATTGCCCTTTCACTCCCCTCCCAAAAAAACTGGCTCCCTAATACCCCACTGGGTATACCTTGTAAGTACCTAGGAATTCACACTTTTGTTTGTAGTGTCTGCCAAAGAAAGTCTTAATTAATGCTTGTTGACTGAATTGTGACAGAGGGTACTCCTGGCTCAGATCATCTTTTCATTCAGTCCTTTCACCTGTCTTTCCTATCATACCCCCTCTTGATACCTTTTAAATGGATAGAATAATTGAAGACTGGATTCATGGAGATGAAAGCAGAGCTAATTATACAAATGCTTACACCAAAACCATCTCTGAAGCATTCCATATTTGGCCTATTCCTCAAGCCCCAGACTAGCTACTGGGACTCTGTGAGCATCCTATCTGCATCTCGAAGTGGTTACTATTTCTATCATCACCTATTTGAATCTAACCAAATTCTTATCTAGTCTTTTTCATGTTTCAGCTTTCACCTTGTGTGTTATTTGCCCAACATCTATCCTTAAGTTCTCCAGGATAGAATTCTTTGCTTTTCATGTGATTGCTTCCAAATTCCTCCTGCATATTGACTATACTTAACAATTAAAAAAAATCGGGAGTGAATGTACTATTCACAGGTACATTTTATGAGCCTATTTTTAGTGTCTCTCTCTATAGGTGGGAGGAGAGTGGGAAACCAGGGAAAGATCTTCTAAGATAGTCCATAGATTAATTCTACCTTTGAAAGATTTGTTAAGGCTTAAAATGACTGGAATGTGTTTTTTCAGAAAGACCAGATTTTCTCTGATGTCTTTTTGCCCAAGCTCAGAAGGCTCTCCTGATTACTTGTACTAGTCAAGTCTCCTCTAGTCTCCTATCTATGCAGACCTCATTTAATAGGTATTCTACTTTGTGAATTCCCCAAGTATCAATAAGATTAGCCCAGTTGAGGCTTCTTGTCCTTAAAAAAAACAAAAGAAATACAAGTTACCTCATATTCCTTTACCTTATCCCTGAAATAAATGCTTTCCAGGGCTTACTACCTTGGATTCTAATATTCATTGGGTCAGAAATATTAAAAAATGGCTTTCTAAGGCGGGAGGTAATGCAGTAGGTCAGTAGACATTATGATGTAATTGTTGACTGAAATGTGATGCTTCTTATGATGTTGGCAGGTGTCACAATTCATAGACTTAGTGCTGTTATTTGTTCCATTTAAAGCTACCTGATCAGAAAGTACGTCCTGGGATCTGAAATCTCTGTCCTTTATGCCTCTTGCATCACTGCTGGCAAAAGAGATTCTAGAGCCAGAAGAGAGCTGATAATTCATTCGATGGTGCATCAGGCCCAACCAAAGCCACTTTGGTTCTTCCTATCTTGGTACTGGATTATTAGCGGTTTTTTTGAAAACTTGTGTTTGTCAGGAAATGAAGATGTGACTCCAAGATGGAAAGTTGTGGAGATCATTACTTTGCCATATACTGTGCCCTGGCATCTCACCTTTAATCCTGAGCATTTAAATAAGACAGTAGAGGAGGAAGAGGGAATGCAAACGGCACATTTAATACACATCCCACAGTAATTGTTGAAGATCAGTGACAAAACATATTTGAAAGTACCTAAGAGGGTAGGTCACATCTATTTCTAATTCACTAATTTTCGAAACTGCCTCAGTGGGAATGTGAAAACTTTGTAGGGGTGCCATCAAAAGGAGGAATATGTAAGCTCGAGGCAGTTGATAAAAATAGTGATTTTTAGATAACTTGCATGTTAGCAGTGAAGGGTGAATACATTATAGAGAACTTTACTTTTTTATTATTCAATCTGTTTTATGTTATAGTTTGCCCTAGCTGAGTGATTGCTGGTCTGGGAACCAGGTAGTCTGGGATTCACATCTTTTCTGACATGTAATAGCTTTGTGTGTGACTACGGACATGTTATTTCAACTCTATTTTTTGAGCCCAAGGAAACTAAGAATCTAAATCTTAATCATTATATCCCCACACATCACTGAAGTCACTAGATACTCTGATAAAGGGATCGAAACAGCATGTGCTTGGCAAATCATACAACTATTGCCATCACCACCACTACTACCACCGCCTCACAGATACTGATGGTGATAGATCTTCTTGAACTCAAAAGCTTTGGTAGTACCAGTGCATCCAAACCACCAGAACTTCTTTTCTTTTTTTAAATTTATTTAGAATATTTTTCCATGGTTACATGATTCATGATTCCTCCCTCCTTACCTCCCCCCTCCCAGAGCTGACAAGCAGTTCCACTGGGTTATACATGTATCATTGTTCACACCAATTTCCATGTTATTCATATTTACAGTAGAGCGATCTTTTAACATCAAAACCCCAATCATATCCCCATCAAACCATGTGATCAATCATATGTTTTTCTTCTGTGTTTATGCTCCCACACTTCTTTCTCTGGATGTTGATAGCATTCTTTCTCATAAGACCCTCAGAATTGTCCTGGATCATTGCATTGTTGCTAGTAGTGAAGTCAATTACATTTGATCATTTCACAGTGTTTTAGTTTCTGTGTACAATGTTCTCCTGGTTCTATTCCTTTCACTCTGCATCCATTATTGGAGGTCTTTCCAGTTCACATGGAATTCCTCCAGTTCATTATTCCTTTCAGCACAATAATATTCCATCACCATCAGATACCACAATTAGATCAGTCATTCCCCAATTGATGGAAACCCCAACATTTTCCAATTTTTTGCCACCACAAAAAGCACGGCTATGAATATTTCTGTACAAATCTTTTTCCTTATTATCTCTTTGGGGTACAAACCCAACGGTGGTATGGCTGGTTCAAAGGACAGGCAGTTATTTAAAGCCCTTTGGGCAAAATTTCAAATTGCTCTCCAGAATGGTTGGACAAATTCACAACTGCACCAGCAGTGTATTAGTGTCCCAATTTTACCACATCTCCTCCAACATTTATTACTTTCCTTTGCTGTCATGTTAGCCAATCTGCTAGGTGTGGGGTGGAACCTCAGAGTTGTTTTAATTTGCATTTCTCTGAGAGGGATTTAGAACACTTTTTCATGTACTTATTGATAGTTTTGATTCCATCATGTGAAAACTGCCTATTCATGTCCTTTGAGCATTTGTCATTTGGGGATTTAATTTTTTAAATTTGACTTAGTTCCTTATATATTTGGGAAATTAAAGCTTTGTCAGAGATTTTTGTCATAAAAATGTTCTCCCAGTTTGTTGCTTTCCTTCTAATTTTGATTGCAGTGGGTTTTTTTGTACAAAAGGTTTTTTTTAATTTGATATAATCACAGTCATTCATTTTACATTTTGTAATGTTCTCTGTCCCTTGCTTTGTCTTAAATGTCTTCCTTTCTCACATATCTGACATGTATAATATTCTATGTACACTTAATTTATTTATGGTTTTACTCTTTATATTTAAGTCATTTACCCATTTTGTATTTATCTTGGTACAGGGTATAAGATGTTGATCTAAAGCTAATCCAAAAGCTGGGATCTTTGAGTTTATCGAACACGAACTTGCTGAGGCCATTTATCCCTAGTCTATTCCATTGATCCACCTTTCTGTCTCTTAGCCGGTACCATATTGTTTTGATGATCACTGTTTTATAGTACAGTTTAAGTACTTCTAGGCCCCCATCCTTCCCATTTTTTTCATTAGTTCCCTTGATATTCTTTATTTTTTGTTCTCCAAATGAACTTTGTTATAATTTTTTCTAGTTCAATAAAAAATTTTCTTGGTAGTTTGATAGGTATGGCACTGAATAAGTAAATTAATTTGGGTAGGATTATCATTTTTATTATATTAGCTCATCCTAATGTAAAGGTTAAATTTAGTGCTTGGACTTAATTTATATAAAATAACATGGTAGCCAAAGTTATTATATCTCAAGTTAGAAAGTTATTTACAAAATGGAGGGGAAACAATAAAGTAGAGAAATGTGAGAGTCATTAGAGAAAATACCTATACTAATCTCTACCTGGAGTGAGTAACTATGAGGCCTCCTTCAAGATGGAAGCAAGTCTCTTAAGAAACTAGGAAAGTAGTCAGCCCTTTTCACTCACCCAACGAAGCATTCCAGGCATCAGAATCTAAGTTGAAGCCACAATAAATGCCACAGTCTCCAGCGAAGTTCCCTTGAAGACTATCTCCAGGAGACTTTCTCCATGATACTCAGCTTCACGAGAATGCAAGTGGTTTTTGTTAGTTTGCTTGTTGATATGGTCAATTATGTGGATAGTTTTCCTAATATTGAGCCATCTTTGCATTCCTGGTATAAATCCCACCTGATCATTGTGAATAACTCCTGTGATCATTTGCTGGTGTCTTTTTGCCAGTATTCTGTTTAAGAATTTTGCACCTATGTTCATTCAGGAGATTGGTCTGTAGTTTTCTTTCTCTGTTTTTGACTTGCCTGACTTTGGAATCAGTAACATAAAAGGAATTTGGTGGAACTCCTTCTTTGCTTATTATGTCAAATAGTTTGTATAGTATTGGAATTAGTTGTTCTTTGAATGTTTGATAGAATTCACTTGTGAATCCATCAGGCCCTAGGGATTTTTTCTTAGGGAGTACTTTGTTGGCTTATTCAATTTCTTTTTCTTAGATGAGATTATTTAAGTATTCAATTTCCCCTTTTGTTAATCCAGGCAATTTATATTATTGTAAATATTTACTCATTTCATCTAGATTGTCATATTTATTGCCATATAATTAAGCAAAATAGTTCTCAATAATTACCTTAATTTCCTCTTCATTAGAGGTGAGATCATCCTTTTCATCTTAGATACTGGTTCATTTTATTTTCTTCTTTCTTTTTTTATTAGATTTGCCAGTACTTTATCTATTTTGTGTTTTCTCAAAGTACCAGCTCCTAGCCTTATTTAAATTGTTCTTTTACTTTTAATTTGATTTCTTTCTCCTTTAATTTTTAGAATTTCCAATTTAGTTTTTATCTGGGGATTTTTAATTTGTTCTTTTTCTAATTTTTTTAAGTTGCAAGCCCAATTCATTGATCTTCTCCCTCTCTATTTTGTTGGCATAGTTATTCAATGATATAAATTTTACCCTGAGAACTGCTTTGGCTGTATCCCATAGGTTTTGATATGTTGTCTCCTCATTGTCATTCTCTTTAATGAAGTCCATAAATTTATTTTTTATATCTTGTTTGACCCACCAGTTTTGAAGAATTATATTATTTCATTTAAAGTTAATTTTAAATTTGCCTTTCCATGGACCCTTGTTGAGTATAATTTTCATCACATTATGATCTGGAAAAGTTGTATTTATTATTTTTGCTTTCTGCATTTGCTTGCAATATTTCTATGCCCTAGTACATGGTCAGTCTTTGTATATGTACTACGTACTGCTAAGAAGAAGGTATGTTTCTTTTTATCCCTGTTAAATTTTCTCTATATATCTATTAACTCTAATTTTTCTAGCAGTTCGTTTACTTCGTTTACTTCTTTCTTATTTATTTTTGGTTCGATTTATCTAGTTCTGAAAGGGGAAGGTTGAGATCCCCCACTAGTATGGTCTTGCTATCTATTTCCTCCTTGAGCTCATTTAATTTTTCCTTCAGAAATCTAGATGCTATATCATTTGGTGCATAATGTTTAGTAATGATATTACTTCATTGTTAATAGTACCCTTTAGCAAAATGTGATTTCCTTCCTTATCTCTTTTATCAGATCAATTTATACTTTGGCTTTTTCTGGTATCATGATTGTTACTCCTGCTTTTTTACTTTAGATGATGCTTAATAAATTCTGCTCCAGCCTTTTACCTTGAATGTGTGTGTTTGTCACCCTGCCTCAAATGTGTTTCTTGTAAACAACATATAGTAGGATTCTGGTTTTTAATCCATTCTGCTATCCATTTACATTTTATTAGTGAGATTATCCCATTCACATTCAGCATTATGATTATTAACTGTGTATTCCCCTCCATTGTATCATCCCCTTTAGATCCTGCTCTATTCCCTTTTACTCTGTTCCTCCTCACCAATATTTTGCTTTTTTCATTCCCTCACTTCCCCTTACCTTCAATTACCTCACCCTTCTCTTGTCTTGTTCCCCTTCTACTTCTCTGTAGAGTGATAGAATTCTATATCCCACTGAGTATACTCATTTTTCCTTCTTTGAACCAGTTAAAATGAGTTTGAGCATTGCCTGTCACCACCCTTATCCTCCTCTCTCTGTAATGATTTGTCACACCTCTTTATGTTATATAATTTACCCCATCCTATCTGTCCCTTCCCTTTTCTCTCAGTGCAACCCTCTCTTTCAGTCCTTGATTGATTGTTTTAACACATCATTCATATGCATACATATCATATCATACATATATATCATTCCAAATCATCATATTTACATATACATCATATCATCATATATCATCATACACATTATATCACCATAATCAGCTTCCTTCTCCACTCTCTTGCTGAATAAATTACTTCTCTCTTCTCTCCTACTAAGAGTAATTTTTGAGAATTACAGAAATCCTTTTTCCATGTAGACATATAAATATTTTCACCTTAATGAGTTCCTTAAATTTTCTCTTTCTTATGTACCTTTTTGGGCTTCTCTTGTATCTCATGTTTGGACTTCAAGTTTTTTGTTTAGGTCTTGCTTATTCCTCAGGAATACCTGGAAATCATCTATCTTATTGGATGACCATTTTCCCCTGAAAAAATACACTCAGTTATGCTAAATAGATGACTCTTGTTTGCTAACCCTAATCTTTTGCCTTTCTGAGTATCATATTCCATGCATTTCAATCCTTTAATGTAGAAACTGCTAGGTCCTGTGTGATCCTGATTGTAGCTCCATGATATTTGAATAGTTTCTTTTTGGCTGCTTGAAGTATTTTTTTCATTGTCTCAGTGACTCTTAAATTTAGCTATTATTACATTCCTAGAAGTTATCATTTGAGTATTTTTTTCTGGAGGCTATCTGTGTATTCTTTAAATTTCCATTTTATTTTCTTTTTTGAGGATCTCTGAGCAGTTATCTTTGATAATTTCTTATAATATGATTTCCAAGATTTTTTCTTGATCATGGCTTTCATGTCGTCCAATAATTCACAAATTGTCTCTCCTAGATCTATTTTCTAGGTCAGTTGATTTTTCAGTAAGATACTTCACATTTTCCTCTGAATTTCCTTCCTTTGATTCTGCTTTCTTGTTTCTTGATTTCTCAGGAAATCATTAGTCTCTAGATGATCAGTTCTGATTTTTAAGATTTGGTTTTCCTCTGTCAGTTTTTGTTTCTCTTTTTTCATTTGGCCCATTTCTTCTTGCATCACTTTCTTCTTGTACCGCTTTCATTTCTCTTCCCCACTTTTCCTCTGCCTCTCTTAATTGGTTTTTGAAATCTTTTTTGAGCTTTTTCAGACTCTGTGTTGAATCCATATTTTTCTTTTGGACTTCATGTGTATTTCCTTTGCTTTTACTGTCCCCTTCTTTGTCTGTACCTTGCTCTTTGTCTGCATAAAAATTCTTTAGAGTTAAGTGCTTTTTTCTTGTTTGCTCATTTTTCCTATCTAATTGTAAGTAGGCTCTATTTTCTGGGAAGTTAGGGTAACCTTTTAAACTTGAGTCCTTCCTTGATGCTATTTTCGGTTTATTTTCTGGGTTGTTACTAGTTTATCAGATGGTCTTAGGGCTGAGAGCTCTGAGAGCCTCCTGCCCCTGCTGATTCAATTGATCCTTGAGATGCCAATAGCTTAAAGACTTTTCTCAGGCCTGGGTGTAAGCTTTTGATCTCCTTCTGAACTTGATCAGAGAAGGGCTGATCACATTCTAGCCCCAGGCTTAGGCTCAAGTTTTTGGTCTCAAGGTATTCATGACTCAGTCAGATACACCCTTGATTGCCTTGTCTGGTAGCTCCACCTTTAGTTTTGGGTAAAAAGATCCAGGGGACTCCCCCTGTGAACTGTGTCCTCACCCCAAACCGTGGATTATGTTCTCATCCCAAGCCCAGACTTGAATTCCTTGTTTCACTCTGGGTCTACATGGATCAGCCCCCTTCAGCCCAGATTTCCCTGGGATGGAACTCCAGACTTCTCCCCAGGTTTAACATTTCAAGGGGTTTGAGTTGGCTTGGACCATTATTTGCCAGGACAGGTTCTCAGGGTCTGAATGTTATTTTGGCATTAAGTTCAGAACCTGTGAGAGCAGATGTTGAATGGGGGTGGATTGTGGTTTGATTTTGGCTTGTTCTTAACTCCTTGCTACACCTCTTGCTGACTCTGCTCCACTATCACCCCAGTGCTGTAAGGGTTAAAAAATTAAGGTTGTACTAAATATATGAGAATGTGGTGGCTGAAATTAATATCTCAAGTCAAATGACATTTTAGCAGTATTTATTTATTAAATAGGGGGAAAGAGTGAAAGTATAAAAATGAGAGAGAAAGTAGAGAAGGGATCTATCCTATCATGCTAGGTAATTACTCAGGCCAGGTTCGAACCAGACAGGGCTCGTTAACTCTTCACCATAGGACCATGGGTCAGAGGGGCTGGTGATGAATAAAGCAAGTGTTCCAGCCACAAGGTCTCCTCCAAGACAGGGGGTCTCTCCAGAAGCTAGTCCCCTCAGGAGCCAGCAAAGGAGTCAGCCTTTTCACTCACCCACATGATAGTCCAAAGAGAAGATCCAAGAACAGTCTTACCAGATGCAGTCTAAGGTCCCACGCCAGAGCTCCTATAAGGTCAAGTTTAAAGGAGAAAAGAGCTGATCACAGGAAGTTCTTGCCACTTTTAAAGACCCTTCCTTGCATCACTCCCTGTGCCTTCTCTCACTTTATGTGGGCCAATAGCAGTTTATAACTTTGCTTAGAACTGCCCTGGGCAGTCAGTCATTTCTGAGTTGTCACCCACTTTTGCAAGTGGGTTTCAGACCTCCCCTCACTTAAGGAATGTGGGGGTGTATTCACTTCTGGTGATTAAATCTAAAAGTAGGTAGGGGAGAGTTAATCTGATCTTCACAATGCCCCACATAGTCTCTGTCTACTTCGGGGTTTTCCTTTTCTTGATAGTCATTTCATTTTGTCTCCTTGTTGATTCTTTCACTCCTGTATTCATTTTGTGGTGATATTTTAATCTTCGTTGGAAAGGATTCTCATGTTGAAACAGGGCTGCTGTTCTAGTTACTCCTCCATCTTGCCTCTACCTCTTAAGTCCCAGAACATCTTTTAGACTAACCTCATAGCCATCATTGAAGGAGGAAATCATTGTGGAGGGAGACTCCACCTTCCTAATAATCACCAGCAAGAACTATTGACCCATGGTCACCAACAGTCACATAGGCACAGGAGCCCATCAACCCTGCTTCCAGCTTAGATCTAATTGACTTATCCTGGAAATCAACTTCTTTGCGGAAGGGAATAAGCATCCTCACCTACTACAAACATACTGTCACACACAGGTCACACCTAGATATATCAGAAACATACTTTGAGGGAGAGTCAAGAGGTAGCATATGCCAGGTAAGTCAAACTACAATCACTACTTTGATCACCATCACCTCTCTGACTAGTGGAGACAAGCTAGGACCTTGAGCATAAGATCCTTGACAGCAACTATGCTTTTAACCCAGTGTCCAAAGCCATCATCTTGAGAAGTAGCCTTTGTGGAGATGTAGCCTGGCCAGTGCTCCATCATAGTTGACATTTATCATCAGAAACTCATATAGTCTTCTCAGTGAAAATGACATCAAAGAAGCTGACCATCTTCTTTGTTTTTGTACCCTAAAAAGTGCTTTCTATGTATTATCTCTTGATTCTTGCAACCACCCTGCAAAGTAAGTGCTATTGTTATCTCCATTTTATAGATAAGGAAACTGAGGCTGAAAGAGCCAAGTCTTTTGCCCAACATTATATAGGTAGTGAATGTCCATAGTAGTACTTGAACACCAGTCTTCCTGATGCCAAATTTAGCATTCTGTGCATGGTGTTCAACCTAATAGCTATCTGTTTAGAAAAGCCTACTAGCCTAGATGAATTTTAGTGCCTTCTAGATCTCCAATTCTATGCTTTAAAAGTGGGATTGGAGAGGGTCCCCTTAAAAAAAAAAGCTATGGTTTGGCATTGTATGATGTACTTGTCACTTGGGAGCAAACAAAGATATAGTCATTGTGATAATAGTAATGATGCTAATAATGATATTATTCCATCCAAAACACTTTAAGGTAGGTAGAGAAAGACGCAAAGAAAGCTCCAGGAATGAGATGCAATTACAGAAATGCCTATGATGCTGGATGCATTCGTCCTTCATTTTGATATGCCCATAATCCTTCTGGGTGCCTTTATTTATACAGATTTACTGTGACACTTGGGTTAACCCTTTGCAAGCTGACAGCAGTAAGACCTGGTGATGAGTGCCCATGTCTGTGAAGTATTCTGTAGGGGCCAGATCTCTGAAAGTTCAGGGTCTCGCATACCTCTTTTGAATCAATCTGAACTAATTGGAATCTGACTACTAGTGTTTGGCTTTATTGGTATTTACCTCCATCTATAGAACCTGCTACCACACTTTTTGCCCTCCAAACAATTCCTTGTTGTCTGCAGTTCTCCTAGAGGGTTTTCACAGATGGTCTGTACCTTTTAACCTTTATTTTAAAATGAGAAGAAATGATTGGTTGAAAGTGTTCTTTGGGGAAAAAATGAGTGATGTTGAGATTCTCAGCCTTATTTTTGAGCCAAATTATTTCAGTTTGATGCATTTCATTTTCTCTTTACCACTTTCTATCCCTCTCAATTCTATAGTTCACGCACTGTTGGTAATTTGATGACACTTTTTGTGCATTTCTTACACACTTTTTCTGTAGTGTCTACTTCTTACTTCTACTTTCTACTGTGTTCCACCACCAAGTGATATGGGAAATATATGTTTGAGTACATAGAAGTTCTCCATTTTCATCACAAGCAATGCGGGATGGCTCTGGGCAAGTCATTTAACCTCTGTGTGTCTAAGATAAGTCCTTGAGACTTATCTGCTAAATCTTAGGTGGGTTGTACTAGGTATTACTGGAAAGAGCTCCCTCATGAGGAGTTGCTTACACTGAAGAAACTACAAATCTTTCATGAATAAATGAAACTTTTTTCCTCTAAATTCTCGTATCCTCTGAGGCTAGATGTTGTACTTCCTTTCTTAATATGCCTCTACAAATGTTAAGATTGTTTTCTTCCATTGAATGTTTCTGTGACTCACAAAACTTGCTCCAAGAACAGGACTTGGGAAAAACATAATTAATGGGTAGCTTGTTCAAATTTGGCAAACAAAGGCATTTATGTTTTATTAAAGATTTACTTTAAGTTTTAATTAGTATTTCTAATAATTAATATTCTAATGCTGTATATTCTGAATTTGCCAGCTTTATAGAATACATAGAAATTTGATAATTAGCATTCAGACTACTAATTAAGATGTGAAAGCACTGAAGTTAACAAGTAGATTTAATGATAATTACTGACTTTCTGTTTTCTAATACATGTGTGTGGGTTTCCCCAAAATAGATAAGTTTATTAGAGTTGCTAGTTAAAGTTAGAAAAGGGATAGTGGAAACACTTAAAAGTCAGTTGCAAATAGAGTGGGAGGTCGATTATCCTCATTGAATATCGAGGTCAGATTGATGTCAAGCAACAATTCTCATGGGTGTTTTGCAGATGCCTATCTGGGATTTTTACAGGTCTGACTATCCCAAGAGGCTTTGAAAATATTCTCTGCTCCCTAAAAAAATCTCTCAAGATTTCTTTAAATTTATTATATCCTTAAATTCTATCTTAGGACCAATACTGTATATTGGTTCCAAGGCAGAAGAGTGGTAATGGCTAGGCAATGGGGTGTTAAGTGACTTGCCTAGGGTAACACAGCAAGGAAGTGTCTGAGGTTAGATTGGAACCCATTTTTGGTTCTGGTTCTCAATTCGCTAAGCCATCTAGCAGCCCCCTATCTCTTTAAATTTCATATAGTTTTCTTGGAAGTAGATGAGAGTGGCCCAAAATAAATGAATTTTAAACAGGTAGAAAAGTTTCAATTACATCAAGTAGTGGAAATGTGAACCTAGAAATTCATCTATAGGGATCTCTTTTTAGAAACCTTGGAATGTTTGCTTAGTGGGACATCAATGTAGAAATCATCAAAATCCCCATCCATCATGAAGCCATCATTCTGTGTTCTCTATGTCAGTTTTTTAATACACAATTTATTTCACCAGGCAAAGAGTAAATGAATGCAAAGTATAATATATTTTTAGATGGTGAGCCCAGGGAACAGGGTGGTTTGATTGGTAGATCTTTCCAAGCTACCTTTATAAATCTGTATGGCCATATGGTTTAGAATGGCTTGGCCACATTACCATTACCCATTTTAATATGGCTGTAAAAATCTTTAGCTCTTTCTCCATCTTTACTATTTCCCTTAAGTCTCCAGTGCCCACAGATAGCTTGGAGGAGTCATATGCTTTGAAGAAAAATATCCCCACCATCATTTTAGAAGGTGAGAAAGGATATGGATTCTTCTGATCTAGACTGATCTTTCATCCATTGTTCAAATCAGGAAAAGGGACAAAATCTATCCAACTTCTAGTTGAATGGTTAGCTTTTCTATAAAATTTGCATGAAGAACAGAAACTTCAAGTGGTTTACATGTCCATGAATGAAGCTATAAAGGTACTAAAGGATGTTCTAGGCCTTAGACTTCTGCAAGATTCAAAATTGGATATGAGCATTTTAAAGCACATTTCTTAAAGTTAAAAGGAGGATAAATAGAAGAAGATAAATATTTTGTCTTCTAATTATTGTTTCCTTAACTGATGCTTTTGTGTAAGGACACTATCCCTAATATGGAGCTTACAACACTTAACCATTGGGGTGATTCTGGGCAAGTCATTTAACCCCTATGTGTCTCAGGCAACACCCTTCAATTTATCTACTAAATGATAGGTGGGTTGTACTATATGTTGCTGGAGGGAGTTCCTACCTGAGAAGTCCCTTACACTGAAGAAACTACAAATCTTTCACATATAAAGGAAACTTTTAAAATTTGAATTATCAGATCCTTGCTGAGTCTGTCTGGATGTTACACATTTTTTTATGCCTCTACAATTGTTAAGATTGTTTTCTTCCATTTAAGGTTTCTATGACTCACAAAATTTGCTCCTAGAACAGGACCTAGAAAAATAATAATGGGTAAATTGCTCAAATTTGACAAACAAAGGCATTTTATGAATCCGTGGTTGTCATCAAAAGTGATCCTTCAGGGAAGAGACTATGGACTTGAGTTACATCTGTGGGAAGCTAGTGAAGTGGCCTGCTCAGCCACAAGAGCTCTATCTGAGGGGAATATGATGAGGATTTCAAAAAGGATAAAAGAAGAACTCTTTCATTCTGGTCTTTCAAAAAATGCTTTGCTTTGAGATTTGAGACTTTTCGTTCTTTCAAAATTAATTTGGTTTTTATTTTGTCTAGCACTATAAAATATCCCTTAGGAAGTCAAGTATCACACTAAACCTGTGAATTACTTTAAGTAGCATTGTGATTTTCATTATATTGGTGAGAACTATTAGTCAGCACCGAGTATCCCTCTAGTTATTTAGAGCTCTCTTTGTTTCCTTGAAGAGCATTTTATGATTTTATCTGCATAGACCTTGAGTGTACTTTGGTAGGTTGGCTTCCAGATTGTTAATTCATGTTATAGTTATTTTGAATGGATCTTCCTTTCCATGAAATAAAACAACAACTTAACTATCAAAATCTGAATATCATAACACAGGTATTAGAAGAAAACCAGTCAGAATTTCAAATAGAAAGAAGTAAGTAATAGAAAAAAAGGACAATTGTGGTCAAGAAAATCCACAGATTGCTAACCAAAAATTTTAAACCTTCAAACTCCAAGACACGTACTGTTTGAAATTAACCATTTCAGCCCTCTTCTTGTTATACCTCCTTGCTCATGACTAGGCCATACTAAAATAGTAAAAATACAATACTATCTAAGTTAGTTTACAGAATAAATGTCATGCCAATCAAATTACTGAAGAGCTAAACAAAATAATAACAAATTTGATTTGGAAAAACAAAAGGTCACAAAGCTCAGTGGAAATAATGAAAAAAGTGGGAAGGAAGGGAGCCAAGCAGTACTAAATATCAAAATTATATACCAAAGTAGTAATTATCAAAATTCTTTGTTATTCATTTTAAAAAATAGATCTGTCAAGCTCGGAGAAAGTAACACTAATGTCTCCTATTGTTATCGGATTAATATATGTCTTTTTTACTACTCAGCATTTTTGAAGTTATATACACTGCCAGTTGGCATCTATATATTTAGCAATGATATTGGTTCATTATCTACTCTTAAATATGATATAGTTACTATATTTTTCTCCATCAATTTTTGAAGTTTTGTTTTGCTTTTGTCTGTTAGCATAATTGCCACTCCTCTTGGATACACCTGATGCATAGTAGATCTCATTCTAGTTTCTCATTTTCACTTATCATTTATCTAACTTTCGAGATTTTTTTTTGTATATAACAGATTGTTTTGTTTTCTTATCCATTCTGGCACTTTCATGTTTAATTGGCTTCTTTAATCCATTCATACTTAAAGTGCTTATTGTTAGGCTTATGCTTTCTGCCAATTATTACTTTAGTGTTGCTTTTTTTAAAAATCCCTTTAAAATCCTTTTTAAATCAGTATTTTGTCCCTACAAATAGTTGTTCTCAGAGTCTCTCTCTTTTACTCCTCTGCTCCTATTTGCCTACATTTTCCTTAATTTTAAACCATTGATTTCTCTTATTTATTTTGCTATATATTTCCCCATTTGTTCCTTCTCATTTGTGACCCAATTTAATGATTAGTTGAAAACCTTACTCCATTTCCCTCCAATTTCTTTTTAGTACATTTCTTTTTCTTACTCCTTTTTTCAAGAAATTTCTCATTGTTTTACCTTCTTCCTTATTTCCCTTCTCCTCCACTCTACTACAAATTGCATTTTTTGGATTCACAGGTTCCACAGTTGTTTCTTTGTCCCTCCTGAGGAGGGTTTCTGAAGTAGCAAGTTTAAACCAACTCTTCTGATTGCTACATTATTATTATTGTAAATATTATCCTATCCTCCTTTATTTCTGCTCTGCTTCCATCTTAGAAATATTTTTTGTGAGGAAAACAGTATCAGATGTTAGGTCAGTTAATTTGTGTCCAAATCACTCAACCAAGTCCCATCCTCTGAATTTATACCGTCAGTCTTCTCTCTGAAGACCGTGCCATCTAGTATTTGGCTTTTTGCCCACCCCTTTTATCAATGGTCTGGTGGTCATCTGCCCCTAGGATGATGGCTGACTACATCCAGGACAAGGAAGTAATAAGAAATCCTGTGCACTACTTGGAAAATTAAACTGGCTTTTATAATAAAACACTCTCTTCTCCCTTGATTAAGCTAATGTCCCATGGCACAGTCATTTTTTTCTTCAGTGCATTTTGCATGTGTCAATCTCTACACTACCTTTGACTGTGACCCTGACCCAGTATAGGAGGAAGAACCTATAATGGGAATACAGGCTGTCAGGCCAACCTGCTCCGTTGCTCTTTTAATCTTCTTTTGTCCTTTTGAATAAGTTATGCCCTCCCCAGCCATATTTGTGATTCCCTACCTTTGAGATAGAATTTCCTTCTTTACATTAAGATCTCATTCTCACTTTTTTTGTTACATAAACTATCCGTATTTGTGTATCTGAGGTCATGGATTTTAATACTCTCTCTTTTTTTATATTGTGTACTTCTAGATTGTCTTCTTTCCACATTTTGTATGCTACTTTCTCTAGTATTTGGCTTGGCAAATATTTCTCCTCTACATTTCCACTTTAAAACTCTACATCATTTTCACAAACCTCCAAAAAAATAGATGTTTTTTGCTGGCCCTCATTATATATACTCCATCCTTGGCTAAGAGTTCATCATTCCTGTGTCTTAAGGCATGGTTGAGAAATCCCATTCTTGGATACCATTTCCTTAGCCTACTATTGACATTTCATATGGTGTTTATTACATACTTCTTTGATTCTTAGTTATTTACATACAAGTTCTCCTCCCTAATGGCTTCATGATAGCAATGCTAGTGTCCCATTTTCATGTTTTCTTCATTACCTCATATGTGTGGTAGTCACTCAGAACAAATTTTCTAAATAAATGAAGACTATGTAGAATGGCAGAAGAAAACCCATCTTAGGTTAATACTGTATCACAAGTGGTCCATAAAACATATCATGTATGAATACTTGATTGTTTGTATTGCTTTTGAGCTTTAAATAAGAGCATATGCTAATTTATGTGACTGTGAATCTAATGTAGAAACAGACTTTCATAACTCTTGGTAACACTGAGTCCTAGAATCACTTAGTTCAACATAGACCTGAATACTTACAGTGAATTTTATGTTGTTTTGAAAGTATTTGCTCATGTATTCCCCAGGTCATACTCTCAGCAGCATAAACATTGCCTATTGTGGGTAGCCATAAAAGATTTGGTCTTCTGTAGCAAGTGTCTTATTTTTCCACATCTAGATAATTATCAAAAGAAGGCCTCCTTTTAAAAAAATTATTTTTATTGTTATGCAAAACAGACTTCCATATTGGTCATTGTCGTAAGAGCACACTCATACATAACTCCAAAATAAAACCCTAAGTTCACTGGTTCAAAAAACAGTTTTTTCTCTAAAGGTGGATAGCATTCCCCATCATAAGTCTTTCAGGATTGTCCCAGATCCATGTATGGGTGAGAGGAGCCAAGTTTTCACAGATAACCATCATAAAATACTGCTCTTAACTGTGTACAATGTTCTCTCAGTTCTGCTTATTTTGCTCTGCATCAGTTCCTGTGGATCTCTCCAGCTTTTTCTGAGCTCATCCTGTTCATCTTTTCTTAAAGCACAATAGCATTCCATTAACAACATATGCCACAATTTGTTCAGCCATTCCTCCACTGATGGATATCCCCTCAATTTCTAATTCTTTGCCACTACAAAAAAGAACTTCTATAAATATTTGTGCCAGACCTACCTTTTTATAAGTAAGAAGTTATTGATCTCACCATCCAATTGTTTTCTTTCCACTAAAAATTGAAAATTGCTTCTGACCCCTCCCCACTTCCACTACCCCCACTCCTAAAAAAGAAAGCAGTCATTAGAAATGTTGAGTTTGATGTATAGTGGAGATTCTTTTCTATCATCACTCAGTGACCTCTCCTCCTTTTAGGTTCTTTTAAGTTCATAGAGTACAAGTTCATTACCAAATCCAGAATCTGTTAAACATTATTTACTAACTCCTAGGACATTCTCCCTTCTTTATCAGTGAGTTCAGTAGCTGACTCAGAACCTTTCTCTCTATACTTCATTCTTGGAGAACTGAACACACAGGTTAACATGACTTCAAATATTCCAACTTCCTAGTTCCTGAATCTACTCCCTTCTTTGTTTTTTAGACCCTTACTTTTTTGTATTATAGTTGATAGAAGAGCTATAAGGACATTGGGGCTAAGTGACTTTCCCTGGGTCATATGGCCAAGAAGCGTTTGAAGCTAGATTTGAACCCAAGACCTCCCATCTCCAAACTAACCACTCAGCTGCCTCATTTTACTCACTTCAAATGAATCACTCCTCTATTCATTCCACTTTAGCTACACATAGGAATAGATTTATTCTTCATTTTCCCTTCACGCACAATTATTCCATTTCTGTGATTAAAGACTTTGAAATTCTTTTATCTGATCTTTTTTTTTCTTTCCATATTTTCCTATGCTTCATGCCTTTGGAACTGAGTCCAAGTTCTCACCATGACCGCCAATCCCTCTATCCTTTTCTATCCCTCTATTCCAACTGTTCCCCATCAAACATCTGCTCTGGCTATACTCCTTGCCAGTTTCAACTTCTTGGTGTACCAACTGAGCTCTGCACTGGTTTTTATTCTCAAATCCCTTGTTCCACTGTTGTATTGCCAATCACACCTTGCCAAATATCAACTCTGGATTATTCTCCCCATCTGTGTCTTTCATTCTTACTTACATGTTACTGAATGGAATTGAAAGAAATCATGAAAACTGCCCTTACTTGGTCCACTGCATATTGATGATAGATAACATCAACTGAGCCTTCTCTAGAGCAAGTCAAGCTTCTTATTTCTTCATAACTGAGTTCCTGTCTTACTAACAAGTTGTTTTCAACCATCTCCTCTCCCAACTTCCCACACACCACCACCTCCTCTCATTCTCCTAGCTGAGGACCTCTCTTTATACTAGACCAGAAAGTTTGGCTGAGCTCCTGCTTACCCCACTGTTCCTCATTTCACATCCATGAATGAATGAATGAATGAATAAATGAATGAAAAAAATATTTGTTAAGCACTCACCTTGCAAAGTAACAGTACAAATCACTTTGCTAAGTACTCGAGATATGAGCAAAAAAGTGAGACAATCCTTGTTCTCTAGGAGCTCATATTCTAATGGGAACGACATCTAACTCAGAAGGTTTCTGCTGCAAGTCAGATGGAAAGGTACCTTTGCTCTTAGTCTGAACTGCCAAAGCAGATGGCAGTGCCTCTTCTTTAGTGTCATATCTACTTCTGATTTTGAACCATAAATATTATATAAATATGAAAAAGTAGGTATATTGGTTGATAATTATATTTTCTTAGTCATATTTTTTCTGGTCATATTAAGGTCCAAGATGTTTTCTGTGGCTTCATTGTCCTTCCTTCTTCCATGTATTTTGATAGTCCTACATTCTCCTCTAAATTCCCACCTCCAGCATACATGGCTCACTGAATTCA